>NC_135998.1:27549991-27702491 GCF_048128805.1 Centroberyx gerrardi
CTGATTGGCTAGCTACATGCATTCCAATGCTCTTTCCATCCTGCCAATGGATGTGGAAGAGTGTAATACAGAGCTACTTTGCAAACCTCTTACTTATTAATTAATTAATTATTTTGTGTATTTAGAAAGGCATATACCCTGTTTATTGCTTTTTTCCATTTTGGACTTGAATTTGAACTCAATTTGTTCAGGACTAGGTCTTGACTTGGTCTTGACCTCTTTTGGACTTGGTCTTGACTCAAACTTGATTGGGCCTGGTCTTGGACTTGACTTGGACTTGATTATGGTGGTCTTGACTACAGCCCTGATACATTCTTTAGCAATATGAGATGTCAGTGCTGTCCTCAGGCTTACCGGGATCACTCTCTCCAAGCATACACTGAAGTTCTTCTTCTGGTTGAACTTGAGTTTCTTCAGGGCCACACGTGTCTCTCCTATGAACTCATTGTGACCAAACTTGTCCTCATCGCTCACTGAAAGCCTGAAGACAGAGAGAGCACTCAGCTTGGAGAAGTCCTTTCTCTTGAACATGCTATGTAAATGGCACAATATAGGAGGTAAGGTATGTTGAGGTTGTTCTTACCGGAGAGTTTTGCGTGTCATCTCCTCATCAGTGATACCATAGTAGACCAGTGTCTCATTCCACACAGGATTCAGGGTGTTTTTAAGTGTCTTCGTGCGAAGCTTATTAGACTGAGGGACAATAACACAAGATAAGACATTCAAGTAGAAAGAGAAGGATAAGAAGAGAGAGTGAGAAAGACATTTCTCTTATTTCCCTATTTACTTGACCAGATAAAGGATGCATGTTATATGCATGTCTGAATTTGAACATTTTCTTATCTGAAGAGACTAAAAGGGGAAAAATAATGAAATGCTGTATTTATGGATGTGTTTGTGGCAAGATAACATAACACTACTTCTATTGCCTGACAACTGGCCACTCTCCTCTTCCCCAACTATAGTATTGTTCAAATGAATGATTGATATGAGAATCGACCCATCACAGCAACAAGTAGGTTACACAGTTGTTAGCACCAAAGAGTCACCGGGAAATGCTGATGACTGGCACTAGTGAATTCCCTGGCCACACCAAAAGTGTCTTTACACACACTCTTATTGGTAGAGATCTGCTCAAAAGAATTAGCATGGATCTTGTCGGGCCATGAGGTGGTTCCTGTCCCCCTTACACTGATCAAGTGATTTGAGACATGAGTTGGGAGTGGAGGTAACAAAATCTCTAATGTGGTTTTTGTGGTGACCATCTCTCACGGGGCCAGAAAACAGAGGTAGCCACATGTCACGTGTCCAATGTGTTTTTGCCCTTGCCAGGTTGTATGTTCATTGTTCAGAGCAGTTCCTATTGCTTACCTGAACACAAGATGAAAATTGTACCGGCAGAATTGAAAGCAACACTGGAGATGGGGGTAATAGGTGAGTTGCAGAGTGATTAGAATAGTCCCATTGTGGTTGTGTACAAGCCCGATGGATCTGTCTATTTCTGTATTGACTATAGCAGGGTGAACGCAGCATCCAAGTTTAACAAGCATCCAATGTCCTGAATTGACAAACTCCTGGATCAGTTGGGTGCTGTTGGGGTGCTAACCCTAGGGAAACGCTGATCAAGGCTTAGTGCTGAAACGCGTTTGTTTCTTTGTCTGCTGCTGTGCGTTATAATAAACATTTGTAATTTATTTGGTAGTGCGGGCCTCCCTCCTTTGCTAACCCTAACCTTAGCTAAATAAGTGTCTTAGCCCTCTGTGCACAGGGCAACCTTTTTTAGCTAGCAGTGCTAAATAGATGCCTGTGAAAAACACTGTGCTATTGACACTGCTATTGATATATTCTGATATAAATCAGTTGAAAGTGCATAATTACTTAATGCGTAACATGTGACCAGTGACCACAGGACGGAAGGTTTCAACAGTGAAATCTGACAATTTCCACCACTCATAGGCGTGTTGTTTACTTCAGAGCTATTCCAAACGTGAGTAAATGCCGCTCGTGTAAACACCAAACAGTTTGCTAGCTCTATTACGCTGCGACTAAGATGTTCGCTCGACAGTAATAATAATAATTCTTATGCTCATAAATGTAGTTACAGCAGTGGATGCTCATATAATCTTTGATGCCGTGTGCATTAACTGATGTGTGGTCATGGTTACATTGTATACTTTGTGGATATCCCAAATGTAATAAATGCAGTACTGATGAACACCAAACTTCTTTACAATAAAACTAAATCAGAGCTGTGTTGTTTTCTGAAATTAGTTACAGTAACACTCCAGTCATTCAGAATCAAGCACCTGTGACTGTTTGGTTTAGTTAGAGTGAATGTGATTATACCTTACTGGCTCCAGGTAAGAGGTGCAGCTTCACATAGGGATCAGCAAGTCCATTTGAGTCCATTGGCTTTAAACCCTGAGACATATAAAGAAAAACAATGTTCCAATTCAGCGGGAGCGAGGTGTGGATGTGTGTATGTGTGTGTGCGTGCGTATGTCTGTATTCTATATGATCTCTGCTGTATCCAATTCATTTTTGCTGCTGCAATGATCGAATTTCCCCACAGGGATCATTAAAGTTTCATGTTATCTTATGTTATGTCATGTCATGTTATCTTATCGTATCGTATCGTATCGTATCATATCGTATCATATCTTATGTATTGGTAAGAGATAAGGTTAAGGTTAGGGGTTAGGAAATGAATGCACATCAATAGAGTGACGTCTTCATTCAAATAAACAAAACAAGGGTGTGTGTGTGTGTGTGTGTGTGTGTGTGTCTGTCTGTCTGTCAGTCTGTCTGCATGTTTGTTTACCTTAGCTTTGACAACACAACAGTGCAGGGCGTTGTTCTCCTGTTCGTAAAGGAGACTGAACTCCAGAGATCCCAGAGTGGCTGCCAGAACAAAAACACAGCGACACAATGGTCAGCTAAAACAGAAATGGAATATGAGCTGTTTTATATCCTTTCTTTATGTGACGCCTGTTAGAGAAATCAATTTCCCTGTAGGAAAGATAAACATTGATTGTCCCTCTTCATCGCTCCAGAGGGAAATTGCTTTGCAGTTGTAAGCACACGCAAAGGAATTTCTATTATTTATATTGATTAAAATGAATTAAAAAAAAGAGGAAAAGGTCTGAGATTGGTAAAAACAAAGCAGAAATCTTTGAAAACCAAGACAGCATGTTGAAAAACAGTCTAGTTTCTATAAATCAGATGTCCAATTCAAGTAGAATAATCAATCTTACTGGCATCATCTGAGTCATAGTCGTTGTCCTCGTCCTCTGCTTGATCTGGCGAGGGTCGCTGGGGAGCGGGCTTATGGGCCGGGGGATGGACAGGTGGAGCGAAGCTGGTAGCGGGAATATGTGTTGGAGTGGAGCTGGAGACATCAGGCTGTCTTTTGTCTTCCACAGCTGGAGGAGGCACCGTCTCTTCCCTCTCTGAGTTCCTGCTCTCCACAGCTGGAGCAGGAGCTAGGGGAATCGTTACAGCATGCCATCAGCACTTAACACTGCTTCAAACAATCCTTTAGTATATACTGATGTTAATGTCTCTTCTGCAAGCAGCCCTGCAGGGTCAGGCTTATTCTCAGGAGAAGCAGTGCTACCTGGGTTTGCCCGAGGCGGTTTGGAGGCTAGCGCAGGTTTCTCCATCTTCACCACAGCCGCTGGGCGGGCCTGGCTCTCGTTACAGTTCTCCGCCGCTGTTCCCGCTCTCCGCTCCGAGGCCCGTTGTTCTGATCCGCAGCAGTGCTGTGGTTGTGGTTCTGTGCTAAGCTCTGAGGAGGCACAATAAGAATTAAAAAGAACAATGATAGAACAAAATACAACTGCATGTGGTCTCTAATAACAAAATATGGCTGCATCAGTGGTGGGTAGAGTACTGAAAATCTATACTCAAGTAAAAGTACAATTACTCCCATAAAAAATGACTCAAGTAAAAGTGAAAATGACCATTTGAGAAACCTACTCAAGTAAAAGTAAAAAAGTACCTGGTTAATACATTACTCAAAGTACAAGTTACTTTCCATTTTAATATTTTTTAGGGTGTGCGGGCCAGTGCAAAATAATGAAAAAACAGCACTTGTTGATAAAACTTTCTTAGCCCTTTATAAAACAGAATATAAGTCTGTTTAACTCTAGTATTTACAGACATTATCAAAGTAACCAAACCTATTACAGCCCCAAAATGCAGTAGATACCGAATACAATACAATTAATTAAAACTCAGATTTTCTGTTCTGTAGTATTACTCCCTGTACCAAGACCTCAGTCAATCAACTAGAGAATGAAAACTTCTTTCCATTCACATTTTTCATTTGGGGATACCCATTTGTTGGAAGCTGCCTCTTGTTCTGGGTTTTGCTCCGTCATCATCGCATCGTTGTCAAAAGACAGGTGGTGCTTATTTTTCTTCCAGGCAGCTGGCAGCTTGGCATCTGCAGTAGAGGTGCTCCTCGCGCGCTCTCCCCCCCTACACTCAATCCCCGCATTTAGAGCAGACTAGTTGTAACAAAGGTATAAATGGCAAATGTAGTGAAGTAAAAAGTAGATTACTGGCTCAAAAATATACTCGAGTAAAGAGTAGAAGTACAGTTTAAAAAAAGGAACTAAAAGTACTCGTTCCTTAAAAAAAAGCTACTTTTTTACTCATGTGCGTTACTTGTAATGCGTTACTACCCACCCCTGCGCTGCATGGTGCGCTTCCTTTAAGAGTCAACTGGTATTATGAGTTTTTAAGGCCAATACTGCCAAGTTTTCAGTGTTCCCACCATTTAGAACATGGGACACTAAAACTGACCATTGAACACCAGGATGATGATGATACTACTTCTACTTCTACTTCTACTACAACTAGTACCACCACTGCTACTAGTACTACTACTGCTACTGCTAACAGCTACTGCTAGTAGTAGATAAGTAAATCTTTATTTATTAAGCACTTTTCAAAATCGAGGTTACAAAGTGCTTCACAAAACAGAATGTGCAAACTGTCAGCGTAAAAAGATCGGAAACACAAACAAACATGAAACATACAGACAGTAGCATCAATAAAAAGCCAGTTTTAGGTTGCTGTTTATAACATTATACAGAGTTTTGCTGATCGGGTCAATAGTTCTCTAATATATGATGGTCTCAGGCCATGCAAAGCCATAAGAACTTTAAAGTCAATCCTAAATTTAACTGGTAGCCAATGTAAGGAGGCCAATATGGGGGTTATGTGAGAGCGACAATTCAATCAAAAAAGAACATTAGTATCAATTCAGCTTAAGGACTTCTTCATAGACAAACATTGTAATATTTGTCAGTTCTACATTAAATATGCAATCTAACAAATGACATCATATCAATCATACTGGAGGTGGGCAACACTGACACCGATATCTGACTTTTAGTAAAAAAGTGAATATCGTCCCAGTACAGTATATTAGCAAACCAACATATCAGTACACCCCTAATCTACCTGGCCCCTGATGATCTCTCACAGCATCCTGAGGTCCGTCCTGGACCGCCGGGTCCTGGTCAGCGCCGCTGTCCGTACTGGACTGCCTAGGTCTCGACAGAGGCAGGGGGGCCGGCAGGACCTGCTGGGTCTGCCCCCTGAAGAACCAAGCTCCTGACCGCTTCTGCATCTGCACACAGGACCACACAAGAAATTGCACTCAATAAGAGCATCAGCTGAATGCTAAAAAAGAGTGAGAAATATTGATTTTATATGCAATGCTGAGGTAATAACACACTTTTCAAGGCTTTATTTATTTACTGTTATTGGTTGATTCATTGATTGATCAACTCATTCATTCATTGATTTTTTTATTGGAAATGTATTTGTTTACTCATTTATTTTTTGGAACAGGCATGTGACCGTTTGTATTTGCAGCATGCATTACAGAGCAGTTATTCTGTGTATGACTGACAGGAAAGAGCATTTATTTAAAGAGTCTGTGTTCCCTGAGGCAGAGGCCTCACCAAACACAGGGCCATCATCAAAATAGCATTGTATAACTGAATCACTAAGAAAAACAGAAAACAGACCTTATTCCTCATGTTGTATATTGATCAAAGCACTATCTGTGGCTTTTTTAATTAAATAAGCTTTTGAAATAAAACACTCTGCTCATTTTGGATATTGAGGGAAATACATTTTCTAGGGCTCTGGACAATGAAATGTAATTGTAAAAAAGAAATGGTTTATCTTAAGGAAGCTCAGGTTCTGGTAACTGAATATGACATAGTGGCTAATTTTGTCTCTTGGCCCCATGGTTTTGCTGGACCCCTACTCCGTCTTGCCATCCTCGTTCTACATCACTCCTCTCCCTCACCTCTTGGTGTTCATTGCAGATCCTGCAGAGCCACACGGGACAGGACCGGGTGTTGCTCCAAATCCCACATTTACTGCACATGTGCTGCAGGGAGGCAAACCCATAACACACATGAAGATGCACATACACAGACACAAACACACACAGATTTAGTCTTTGGTGGCAGGTGCAGAGCACATACACTTTTCCAGTTCAGATAGCATTAACCTTTACTTAGCAACAAGAAACAGAATGTGGTGCATAAGACCAGGACATACACAGTGCATGTCAGAACAAGTTAGAACATGGCCCATTGGCTGCTTATTGCCATAGGAAATCTCCTAGGATCTACCATACACTATGGAAAATATAGTAAACAGAAATCCTCTGGAGTAGTCCGTATATCCTCTGAGAGCATGCAGTCAATTTGCTAGTGTAATTTTCCAATGTTTTTCTTTCCTTGTCTATGTAGGAAGAGTACACATCTCCACCTACCTTTTTGCATTGGACACAAAGGACAGCTGTGACCCCCTGTGGTCCAAAGGACTCCCCACACAGCAGACAGCGCGACTGCCCGTCACCACACGCTGTCTTCCTTATATTATCCAGCCGAGAGGAAAGACGCCTTGGGAACACATGCAAATAAGTGTAAGCACAGACACACAGCAGGCACCGTTCAAGTTTTACATCAAGACCGTTCAGCTCGGTGAGCATCGGAGTTTATGGGTCACAGGAATCTGTGCAACAGAGACAAAACTCTTCTTCTCTCTCACCCAATCCTCTCCTGCTCCATGGCCTCCATCATGGCCGCACGTGCGAGTACACTGTTGATGATCTCCTTTTCCTCATCCGTGAGCTCCTCCCCTGGGGGGCCGCCAGACATGTACATTGTCCACCCAATCCTGGACCCCAAGCACGCACACACACACACACATACACAAACAAACACAGAGCATAGTGTAAGTGGCATGCGAAGAGGGAATATGCAGCTCAGACAAAAGGCCAGAATCTCCAAAGAGTGCATAACCAAGGAAAGCTACGACACTAACAACTAAGGACAACTACACAGTTGAAAATATTTCGGACTGAAAGCAACACAGAGAAACTACAAAAGTGTCTATAACACACAAGTATACAATAACATGTTCCAAATTAGCAGTACATATTCTGTCCAAAATACCTGCAGCTTGGAGCTGAGACCAAGTGATCAACTGAAAGCAAATGACAAGCCCATGAGTGAGTTGAGTGCTCATGATATGTTTGCCTCAGAAACATTATAAAAAAATAATAGTCCTACAAGTATTGTTGCTTCCAACATAGCTGTCAATAAGATGTAAAATCACTTGTGGCCCCCAGACAGAAAGACTACAGCCCTAATTTGGTGCCGGCGCAAATCAAGCACAGTGACCTTGTGCTGGTGAAGTGGCAATTTCATTGGCTGCAAGCAGATTTTTCCCGCCTGCACCCATTCAGTAATTTTGTGGCTTGCCATGACATTGCTTGAGAAATGGGTAGAAAGCCACAGTCATAGATCTATCTCTATTGCAGTTACAAAATGCCATGCTTCAGGTGCTACTTTTGGGAAAACTGATGGAAAGATGGAGACGATGCATGCAACTGATGCCCCCATGGAAATCAGGTGTTTTTGGATGAGGATGCGGAGCAGGGACTGGTGGGAACGGATGGTCCTGAGGGAGTTCAGAGATGTAGAGTGGAGACAGAAGATCCTCGCTGACTCCTGAACCCCTGAGGATGAAAGTGGCAATCGCTCTGTATAAACTTGGAAGCTGTTATAGCCAACCAGTTTGGAGTGCTCAAAAGCACTGCTTGTGTACCTATTTTGCAAGAACATTTCAAGAACATGGTGTGCAAGATATAATCAAGATACCCGCACTGGATGAGGCGTTTGTAATTGCACGGCACTTTTACACTTTTAAAATGCGCACCACATCCCTCAAATTCTAGGCTGCAGATGGAATGGCACAGACTTGTCCTACCGCCTTGGGATGGCTTTAGGGATTTAATCAACCTAAAGGGAAGGCCTTCAAACAGTTGACAGATATTAGGAAAAATCACCTCTTAACCTGGCCATTCGAGCTCCACATAACACGATGAGCTGGGCACATACTGGTCACAACTTGACCATGTACTAACCGAAGTCAACTAATGCAAATAAAATCGGAGTACAGAATAGAATTGGAGTGATTCACACTCCAACATAAAACTGTTCATGCTCATCAATACGCACAGAAAACATGGTGACAGGGATTTCAGTATCTCCAGGAACGTGAATTCAACTTAAAAAGGGACATCATCTGCCCTTGGCGGCATGTTTGAGGTGCCGTATATTCACACACCTCCCAGACAAGAACATCTGGGAGAAGCTTTTTGGTGCAGCAGGTCTGGACTTTGCTCATGATCTGTGATCCAGTCTGTCAGAGCAGCGCGGCAGGGAGGAGGGAGCGCTCTGCTTTTAAACACAATGAGAGGAGCTGATTTGATCGGCCATGATTGACACCAGCCCCTTCCACACCTACTGATAATTTATTCCTGCTAATCCAACCCTTCCACAGCTGCACCGCAGGTGAACCACCGCTGCACCAGCACTTCTGCTCATGAAATAACCAAAAATCTGTTGGTCACGCCAAAATGAGTGAGTGCTGTGAACTAGTGCCAGCGCCTGCTGCCTTGATTCATGAAAACAGGGTCCTAGATGTGGCTGACTGCTAGTTGTGGAAAGTGAACTGTTAGCTGAAGCATGGTATTGAACTCTGGTTGGCGTGGCTTGGTGGAATAAATGGCCTGATCTTCACATATTCTGTTGCTGTCATAATTTCCACTGACAATCATCTCTACTGTATAATCTTGCCTTGGCTTTACTGTCTGTTGAATCTATTCCATAGAGAGTACGCTATATGACCTTCTCTCAAATCCTCATAAAATAGGCATTAAACCAGCCATCATGTGACTTTAGACAGTGATTGCTGAGAAAGAATATTTTAATGCCTGCTTCCACTTCATTATGGCTCATTGCCCCTCCTTATCTTTCTCATCCCTTTCTCCTCCTTTCCTCACTGTTTTGGTCCCTCAAAAATGTCCTGTCCCCGATGAGTGTAAATGTCAGGGGTTGCTGTCATTGCAGACAATGTGGAAACCTGACGGATTGATGTTTGCGAGTGTGTGTGTGTGTCTGTGTGTGTGTGTGTGTGTGTGTCTGTGTGTGTGTGTGAGAGAGTGTGTCTGTGTGCCTTGGAGGGTTCGGAGTGAGAAAGAAAGGGAGTGGAGTCACTAAGAAAAGGAACGTTCTGGAGTGGCAGACACTTTCAGCCCATGAGTCACCACTCAAAGGATTACACACACACACACACATACACACAAACAAACAAACACACACACACAAACACACACACAGACACGCTGTCATTATGCATCAAATCACTGGAGTTACACCCAGGACCATGTGAGAATGACAGAATGGTAGTATGTGAAAAACAAAACAAGGAGGTTGATTGGTTTTGCATTATGATTTTACTTGTAATTAAATAATGATGAATATCATTCAATCACGTTAAAGCACACACATACACAACTTTCTCAAAAGTGACTACCGTATTAGAGGTCAAGAGTTGAATAAAAGCTTATTTTCAAGAAATATATCAATACTAAACCTCAGGCTAATAAATGCTCTCTCACTCTCTCTCTCGCTCTCTCTCTCTCCCTCTCTCCCAGATACTCACATGCCTGCACACACACACACACACACACACACACACACACACACACACACAATATTGAATTGGCTCTTGACCTGAGCAGTCATTGCCTTACAGTAGATCAATGTGGACTGGAGCTCTGCAGCAACGGGGACATGACACTCCTATCTGGCTCTCAATGTCATCCACTGAAGAGGACATAAACTGCTTACACATGACAGCACATCAATATTAGCCCTTGTTCCAGCCCATCTGACCCCCCAGCACCACTCCCCCCTCTCATCTTCTCATGTATAGCACTTGTATCTCAAAGCCGGGCGCACCTCGTAACACTGATGTCATCAAACGAGAGCTGTTCCACTCCGATTTCAACCAGAGCCACGGTGAAAGATCCGGTGTCCACAGATCGTCTTGCACTTTCGGCTATATTACTGTTTCTTTTGCATGACGTTGCACAAATCCTCTTCAAACATCAACATAGCAATGAAAAATATTACATCTACAATTTCTATGACCAATATGACCCTTGTTGAAACCTATTAAGCCTTTCCATAAAATATCTAAGACGATCATTTAAGATGTTACAACCAAGGTGATATACAGACACCTTGAAGAAACCTCAAGCGAGGCAGCGAGGGTCAGCAACCCAACCTGCATCTTTTCAGAGGGAGAACACACAATCAGCTTTGGAAAGACCCATGGAAATACTGTATATCCCCAGTAGAGCCGTCAGGCCACCAGGGAATGACCCATATAAATGTAATACGATCAGAAAGTCTTTGGGGTATAAAGACCCACCTGGCCAGGATGCTTATATTGGCTTCCATTTGATTTTAGAATTGATTTTGGGATTTTATTGATTGCTTTTAAACCAATTAATAGAGAGAACAAATATGAGTCCATCAATACTTGACCACAGGTGTGTAAATTCCAACAGGAAAAATAGGAAAAAGGTCCTTTTCACTGAGGCGTTGGAAATATATATTTTTAATGATCCATGATGCTCTTCAAGGGTTAGGGTTAGGGTTAGTCTGTGTCAAACGTTTAGAACTTTTAAACCAATAAATTAGTTCGTCCCAGTTTATATATTAAGGAGTTTTGGTCAGAAGTGTAATCTGACGGTTTCTTAGCATAGAAGAAGGTCAAAGGTGACCAAATATTTGCAGCCTGGAGCCCTGACCTTTGGGACAACTTTCCTGAAGGAATATGATCAGTAAACTGCACTTTCTTTACAGACCCTAAAAAAATATTTTTATGAACTTGCATTTAACTGCTGGCATATTTTTGCTCTCATTGTGCGATAGTAGTACTGTTAATTTTTTTGTTGATAGACCAATTATTACAGTTTTTTACAATTGGTTACAAGCATGTCTCAATGCTAGACTCACTTTTTCAAAACTCTTCACACTGTTAGCACAACAGAAGTCTCTGCGGACCAAACTGTGACTGACTCTTGCCTTGCTTTAACACAAAATGCATTGGTTTAACACAAAAGACACTCAGTGACCACAGCTTTCAAAATTCTTGAATTCTTTTCTCACTCAAAGTCAACCACCAGCAAAACCATGTGTATCTACAGCCCATTTTGCAAATGCTTACATATTCTTTTCAAAACTTAAATTTAAGTTCAAAACCTAACATACATTCAAGTGGACAGCAATTTGCCATCCCATTCCATTGAAATACATTCAAAATCCTAAAAAAAAGATGGTTATGGAGACAAATAGTGAAAAATTATTGATTGAAATTATGTAAATGAGACCAACCACAGGTGATTCCCATCTCAGTCCCATCTCATTACCACCTATAAAAGGAGACATCTTTGGAATGTTTTTTTTACACCTCAACTTCAAAATGGAGCCTGCAAGAGACAGAGGAGAAAGAGGGAGAGGAGAGGGAGAGGAGTCCGCAGAGAAGACCAAGAGCTGTAGTCCCTGATGAGATTAGGGCTACTGTAATTGACCATGCAACAAAAAATATATATACACACAACTAAAAACTAGAGAGCACAAATTTATTTACTACATCAAAGATTGCCATAAAATGACGCATCTACTGTGATGCTACCTGTTGTTAGTGTTTTTTAGGTAATTGTGTTATGAGTGACAAAGTGTTGCTGTTGGAGAAAACTAGTGCTGGTGTTTTGGTAGAATTATTTGATTTTGACACAAGTATGCAGTGTTTTGGTAGTTTTGGTGTATTTTGGGTGTGAAAACAAAAAAAAAGTGGACTCAGTATTGAGAAAAGTTTGTAACCAATTGTAAAAAACTGTAAATTTCACTGAGCAGCCCTATCAAACCAAGCAGCTGTCCTTTTTGCTTAAATTTGATGTCGACCTCAGGCGGCTGATATGGTGAACTGATAAGCCTATAGCAACAACCAAATTCAGCACAGGGAATACAAAGCAGATCGAGTGAACACTACTGTGAACGGCATCTTGCAGTCTTGTGTTAGTGCTGAGAGAGATGATGGAGTGCTGTGATGTGGTTTCCTGATTAAGAAGGCATCCGCTGAGCAGGCCGAGCTGAGAGGACGCCTCCTCCCTGACCCGCACCAAGGACAGCTGTCACTGCACACCGCCCGGCTTGATTTACACCTGTCTTATAGCATGACTTGACTAGGGGGGTGGAACGACCTCCACAGAGTAGGTGTGCTTATGTGTGTGTGATTATAGTCGATAACATGTGAGGTGAACCAGGTACTGAACTGGAAGAGAAGAATATCACAGTGCAAATTTCACCTATGCGCTCACAGTTGTTAGTTGTTTTAAAGACATCAAAAGGATCACAGCCTCGCTGCCGTCCTCACAGACCGATGCTAGGCAGGAGTTAGATTAGAGATACTTAGAGAGAGGGAATGAAAGATGTATAGGAGTAAGGGGAATTAGCATTGATTGCCCAAAAAAATAAAAACATTCACTTCTGTCCGAGGTCAGATTAGGAGAATTTGAAGAGCAAGGTGGTTAAAGGGATCTATAAAAGTCTGTGCATTTATCTGTCTGCCTTCATGTCTATCTGTTTGTCTGCTCGTCTCTCCTTGTCTCTTTCACTCAGACTGTCTGTCCCCCAGCTGGCGAGCGCAGGAAAGTAGGTCTATTGTAGTAAAGACCTTAAAAGACCTGTTATTAACATTAATACAGATTGACATACAAAAAAATGTGCACATACACTGACACTTTTTCCCTCGCACTCTCTCTCTCTCTCTCACACACACACACACACACACACATACACGCGCACGTGCACTCAGGCTCAGTGTGCTGAGAGAGAGGACCTGTCACAGACGGTCAGTGGCCCAGGGAAAAGCATTGCAAATTGACGTGAAGTAAAAGGAAACCAAGGCATTTTAGCTCCATGAGACTATGTGGGCTGACTAAGAGCTGCAGGGCCACACACACACACACACACACAAACACAAGCATTTCATGTCAGCACACAAGCAAACACACACTGGGAGAGTGTGTATATGCGCTGCGGGGAGGCAAACTCTGACAGATTGCGTCATTCTCCCGTGTTTCCTCTGATGCCGAGAGGCCTTCCTTCTTCAGTCTGTTTTTGCTTCTTTTTTTTTTCAAATCATGAGAAATTATGAAATTCATATTTGAGGAGCAAGGGGGAAAATCTGTGCTCACTTTGAATAAAAATAGGCACAGCGTCCATACTATCAGCTATATGGAATAACACATCTAACATGATCCATCATTTAATTGTATGGATAATTCATGGAGGAATGACAAGAAAAAGCTTTTGGTCATTTTTCTAGGTCAGGGTTGTATCATAATTTAAACACAGAGTCAGAATGTATGGGATAGCGGAAATGCCTCTACTTGGTTGATCACACTCTTTTCAACTATATGGCCACTGGTCATGAGCTCCAGGGCATCGGACCAGTGTTTGGACCTCAGATGAAGTTAGTCATCTCAGGGAAAGCTCAGGCAAACCTCGTCCACTACAACAGAAACATCCCAGTTATTTACGGTACACAGAACATTCCCTAAGGAGTCCGAACCCTCCCATCTGAATTAGCCTGGAACATTTCAGCACACCCACTCGCCCTCATCTATTCTCCGTCCCTTCCCTCCTTTTATCATCCCGTCTTTCCCTCACTCTCCCACCCACACAGCTGTCACTTCTCAAACCCGTCCCAGCGTCAATCCTCCAACTTCCCCGCCATCAATCTCCACAAAAAGCTGCACGTATTCACCCGTCCACCCATTCATCACGCGCGCTCATCCATCTATCCGTTCTCCCTGCTCTCTATCTCGCCTCCTTTGCATCTTTGCATCTTTCCACTCCTCCAATAAGGTTTGTCAGAGAGTAGTGAGGAAGCAGCTTATGTGGCTTAGCGCTGCACTCGCCGAGACCCATCACCACCTACTTTATCCCCTGTCTGATGACTCTCTGGGGACCCTTAACCCTTGCATACACACACACACACACACACACAAGCCCCTGTTTGATGATTCCTGTGTAATGCCAGGCATGGATACAAGAGAAATCTTAAGTCTCCAATCCCCAACATGGACAGCTGAAAGCCTTGACGTCACTGTGTTTTCAGGAGAAATACCTCCACAGTGTCCTAGAGGAGGTGGCAGGGCAACAAGCGTGTTCAGAGGGAAAAGACTAAATGGCTTTCAGAACACATTAGACACAAGTAGGTTGAGGGGATGGAGGGAGAGGGAGAGCACTCAGATGCCACATATGTGCACGCGCGTACATGTGCGCAGACGTCCATTACAATTTGCAATCAAGCCCGGGTGTCCAACAATTTAAATACATATTACAATTTCTCATATTTTCCACTGCATATTTGTCTATTATTTTTCCCGAAATAAAGCATAAAAAGAGCAATAGATGTAACGACAGAGAGGGAGGCGACTTCAGCCGTACACCGCTACTTTGACGCTCAAAGGAGGTGAGAAAGAGAGGAAAATTAGCAGTTGTCTGTTTGCTGCAGCCATCTGTATTTGTGCGTGCATGTGTGCGTGTGTGTGTGTGTGTGTGTGTACCACGGTGAGTGGTAATTGAGAATCACAGTGTCTCTCTCATATGCACCAGGGGCAGCACTGAGGCCACTACACCGGGCAAAACAGCACACAAACCTCCGGCTAATGAATGCTCCTCTCTCTCTCTCTCTCTCTCTCTCTCTCTCTCTCTCTCTCTCTGTGCGTGTGTGAGAGGGCAAGGCGAGGGGGGGGGGGTTGCGCATTGTTTGACTATATAATGAGGAGGTTGATTGCATGAGGGGAGAGCAGTAGAGGAAAGTAGAGGAAAAGCCAGAGATAGAAAGACGAAGGAGAGAAACGAGGTCAGAGGTGGGCGGACATCACCCCCCGTGAGACGAGTCATCACACACACGACATGCTGATTGGTCCACCTTCACTCTTGCACCTACACCGTGTCTCCCCTCCGTGCCTCCTCTCCGCCCTCGACTCCCTAAACACCGCCGTCTCCCTGTCAGTGACGGGCATCTCGCTCCCCTCTGACCACCGGTGATCTCAAACTGAATTTCAATGCATGTTTCAATGGAAATGCTCTCTTCACACAAAGGGATGTGCAACTTGGAATCAACGAAGCCGCCAACGCTTATTGAGTCACTGTTATTACTCAAGATGACTTTCAATGGCAGGGAAAACTCTTGTGGAAAAGCCTGTATTTCTTTTAATCCTGAACAAAAGAGTGGATGTCCGCTTTTGATCATTTCCATAAGTTTTTCCGGGGAGAGAAAGAAGAGTGTCATGCTGGTCTTCTGTTCTCAGCTCTCTTTCTCTGACACACACACACACACACACGCACACACATACATACCCTCGTAAACCCACACATATACACAACAATCTCACCACCCTTCACGGCTGGGAACACTCTAAGAGTACACATGATGTACCGCTAATCGATCGCCACTGGTCACCGTGGATTTCCAAAGCACATCTGCTATCCCTGCTGTGTTGTGTGTGAGAGAGAAATCCTGAGTGGGTGAACAATAATGCCTCAGCTGCAGAACTGAGGAGAAAGGGAAAGTCAATTACTGTACATTTCAGCCATCCAAATCGGAAAAACGCTGCTAATGAATGAAGCCGAGTGGAAAAGCCCTGACTGGAAGTAATGGGAAATGGCCCAATTGGTGAATTTCAATTGATTGCTTGAATGGATTAAGTTGAAATGGAGTTGACCCGGACCATGACACCGTTTTATGACGAGGGAGACGAGTTCACTCACTTCAACTTGACAGGTGCTCATATAACATGGATGAAGGATAGAAGGCAATTGTCTTTTATTCCCCTCAGCAGAGTATAATTGAATACAGTTGGTGTGTTTGTCCGTATGTGCATTTCTGTGTGTGTGTGGGTTGTAGTTATTAATTATACCATGGCTATACAACACAGAGCATCCCTCAGTCTCCCAGGTCACCAGGCACCAGCCGTCTTAATTATTTACTATTACAGAAGGATGACAGGGGTGACGGGGGAGGGGGCATTCACACACACACAATGGAAAACATGCAAATTAGTCCCTTTGCAACTTCTTCAGTTTGTCCCTATACAATCATTATAGATATATAGATTCCGTATTAATTTTTTTATTTATTTATTTTAATTATTTTTTTATAAAATCCTTTATGCGCAAGTAGTAAATAATATTACTAAATCAATGAAGTTCCCATTGTCAATTCTACACACTTAGAATCTTAGAAATCTTCCAATTTGTAGGGATTCATTGTAACTGATATAATGATATCTTATAACTTCAATATTTAGGTTGACATACTCTATATTTGAATCTAGGGCAACCCGACCTGCCATTGCATTGCCTGTATTAACTAACCGAGACACACAGGATATCTTGCACTCGGCAATTGTCTTATACATCCTGTAATGATGGTGAAGTTATCATAATGGCCCTATGTTTTTGTAAACTAATCAAATCAATCAATCAACCAAATTTCCCTGCAAGATTTTCCATTGATTAGCTGGTCTGGAGCTACACTGTTCCATAGAAGAATTTGAATATATTGTGAACATATTGTGAATCCCTGTACTATAATAGAGCACGAATTGTGGTTATATGAGCGTATGAGTCACATCACTTCTCACTAACAAAGTCAATATTTGTGAAAAGCAATATCTCAGAAGGAATAATAAAGAAAACGGTCGTAGTTCATCTAAATATATCTTCAAGCTCGAGAGCCCTATTATCTCTGCTCTCTGCAGATGAAAAGAAAAATCAAAGCAGCTGACCATTAGCCTTTTTTATTTCATAGTGTATTCATGCTCTCATAACAATACCTGAATTTAGCTCTTGTCTTTGCTATCCTACATACGCTGACATTGTGTCAGCAGATGTTTGTTTGTTGTTAATTAGACTTGAGTGGCAACATATAAAAAAAGCACAGGCATTTTCTTGCACTTTATAAAGACGGATCTGTCCATTAAGGCAAAAAAAACCCACAGTGGGAAGTATTTCCTTTGGGTTCAGCAAGCAGGGTGTTGAATAGGCGTGAACCGTGTCTGTCTCAGCACCTTACCCACACCAGTCAGCACCTGAGCACTCAGCAACCTGTATAATCCACCCACCCACACACACCCACCCACCCACACACACACACAGGATGCAGGCATGCATACACAAACTACAGTCAATAAGGCTGATTGGGGGTCAAAGGGATGATCAGTGGGGATTACAGGGAGCATGGGAAAGGAAAGATGATCAATAAGCTATAGGCATGTTTGGAGACCGTGGATGATAGAGCAAATAAAAAAAAGTGACAGAGTAATACGGTATTGCAAATCGATCACACACATACACACACACGTACGCGCACGCACACACGTGCACACGCTGACTCAGTCCATGCCTCTCTCTCTTTCTTCTCTCCTCCATCCCCTCCTCCTTAGCTTTGACTTCACTGCTGCCACTATGTGTTAGGCAGTGAGCTGCCATCCCCGCGTGCCCCTTCACTCTGTGTAATGAAGGTTTCTCTGGAGCCACACAGTGTCTGCAACAAGGAGATACAGGGGACCAGAGAACAGCCTTGATGTCTCCCTGCCTCTGCTGTGACACACACACACACACACACACACACACACTCTTTTGCAGTCGGGGGATATGTTAGATGGCAACTTTGTACAGCTAATATTCCCAAATCGTTCCTCTAGGCAAGGTGACAGAAAATACGACTTCACAAAATACTACTACTGCTACAAAAGTGCCTCATGTAAATAGGCCTCTGCTAATACAATGGGTTTGTCAATTATTAGCATATACATATCGATATTAATTTGCAGAATAGAGTTCACCCAATTTTTTAGGCTGACACAAATCTTTCTGAGGTAAATTCACTGTATGCATCATACTAAATAGCGTCAAACTGATTTCAGACATGAGGATATAGAGTCTTTTAAGGAAAAAGTATAAACTAATGCTCTTCTGAAGAGATTTACATTAGATGCAACAGATTTTTGATTTTATCACAGGTCATCGTCTTAGTTTACCAACCTTTTTATTTCTTTTTATGTACATCTATATCACTGATTAAGCCCAACTGGGTTGCTGGCTATGCATACTGCTGTAAACAGACATGAAATAAAGTGGGTGAAGCTAAAAGGCATGCATGTCAAATCAGTCATTTTTCAACATAATCACAATATCAGTTCAAACTCTAAACTATTTGATTAAGCCATACAGTTTTAACTATCATAACAACATAATAACTTCATTGTTTAATCAATAAAAAAGAGCATCTTGTCTTACCTGAGGCTTTCCAAACAGATGTATGTTTTTTTTTATGTCTCTCAGAATGACAGAAAGCGTTATTATGCCAGCAGCACTATCTCAGCATCCAGCATCCCCTCCCACTATCTCCTCAGTACCAACCTCCTCACCATACAGCGTAGTAAAACCCTCGCTCCGCCTCTCTCTCTCTCTCTCTCTCTCTCTCTCTCTCTCTCTCTCTCTCTCTCTCTCTCTCTCTCTCTCTCTCTCTCTCTCTCTCTCTCTCTCTCTCTCTCTCTCTCTCTCTCTCTCTCTCTCTCTCTCTCTCTCTCTCTCTCTCTCTCTCTCTCTCTCTGTAAATCCATATGAGAAAACTCATCAAGAAGAGGAGGCAAAATGATGATGCAATTACTGCCGGCAAAGCGGACCCTCTATGGCTATCGTTCAATCTAACAAGATGAGAAATAACCCATTTGCAGCACTTAACTACCGTTTACTGCCGCGCTGCTCGGCGCGCGGCGCTTATTAGTGATGAACACGAATAAACATTTCCTCTTGTAACCGCTTGATAGATGCAGCCCACTGCTGCCCATCTCAGTATGTCCCTCTGACTGTATGCATGTGCCTCAGAGGCTTGTATTCATGCACCATATGGGAATGCCTTCTAATAGATCTATTTTTGGCCCTTTATTTACCCTAAAGCAAAACAGCTGCACTTATTATGTGCGATACAATACAAATCCAATAGGCCTACTGCGCTGTGCCATTAAGGTCCATAATGATTACGTAATTCTATTATTCAGCAAACGTAGCCAAGAGTCAACGCTCAGCCGTTTTCGAGAATTATACGGTCACTGGAACAATAAAGCCAAGCACTATTACTGTCACACACATACAGGACATTACACTGACATGTTACATCCACCGCTGAAATACGTATCAGCTTCTATTTAGCCCTTTTGATTTATTGAATTCCTAGTGTGTCCCAGAAGAGCCCTCCTTGAGCACGAGAGGCTCTGCTATAATTAAGGCGCTGGTTGTCCAAGTGGTGCTGTGACAACACACAGTGGCCCGCTGTCGCCCTCTGGTGGCTGATAGACGGTAATGTCTAATAGTTCGCCACCAGCATCCCCCCTCTGCTGTGTGGTTACGGTACATTGAACACTTAATTGGCCAGACATTTCGCTGGCTACGAGATTTGCATGAAATTGAATGGTAACTCAACCTTGAAAGACCATGTGCCAAAACAAGCTGCATGATGGAGTGAGAGTATCAACTTCTGAAAGACTCCAAGGACTTGAGTTTGTGTCACCTTTATTAAAGACAAGTCAAACAAAGAGACACATATTCCAGTCTAAGGGTTGTTCTGTCACGCTCCAACGTGATCCCCTCTCAGTCGGAAAGCCACTCTGTAAGGTTTTGGTGACTGAATGCCCGCAAACACCGGTGTCAGGTCAGGGCTCGCCGCATCCTCGGGCCACGCGAACACGAAGTGACGTAGAAGAGTGACCAGGATGAGGAAGAGCTCCATGCGCGCCAAAAGCTCCCCGAGACAAACACGAGGACCTGGTGGTCAGGAGGAGAGGTACGACTGATTATCAGGGGCATCTCAGTAGCAACCCCCACCCTCTGTGTGTGTGTGTGTGTCCCGCCCTGATACCTTACACACACCACATGACTGGCTGCTAAATTAGTTGATGAGTAGACCTGGCCACAGATGTAGAAGTTTGCTTATTAAACGTCAACTGCTGGCCGGAGGTGTGTAACGTCTGACGCTTTCTACACACATTTACATAATTCAGCACTAGTTATGCAAACACATCATTACTTACATAAGCCCGGGAAGAGACCTGCATATCAGCTGAAGGAGTCTTAAGCCGTCTGAGGAGAGTACCTGACCGTTATATAACTAGAGGCCCGGCTGAGATAAAAGGTGAGGTAAACTAGTGCAGTGGTTCTCAACGTGGGGTCCGGGGACCACCAGGAGTCCTTGAGGGGGTTCCAGGATGTCGCCAGCAAACTGATGAATTATTAAACCTCACCATTATTTCATTTACCAGAAGTTAACACAATTAGAGAATGTAGAAGAAAAGACTATTTTGATCATAGTTTCTCTGTTATCTCTCTACCTACAATACAGATAGTCATGTAATTCTGGGCAAAATCATATCTAGCAATAAAAATATTCTCAGATTTGGGTCAGGGAGACAAAATGATGCATCAGTGCTTCAGGGACAAAACTAGAGCGGTGGTAATATAGTGGTTAGAGGAGCAGGCTTGTGACCGGAGGGCTTCCAGTCCAGATCCCCAGGCTGGCTTGGAAAATCTGGTCATCAAACCGCTGTTGAGGCGCCCATGAGCAAGTAACCGAACCTCCATTACTGCTGAGTGGGCAACAGCAGAGGACTGTGGCCGCACTGGGCAGCTCCCTGATACGAATGTGTGTAATTATAAGAGTGGGAGAAAGCATGGAGCTGCAGAGAGCATGCACGCTCAGGAAAATTCTTCTTCTTCTGGATAAATGAAAATCTTACCAGCAGAAAACGCCAGGAAGGCGTCAGGCTTCACAAACCGGCCATCCTCATCTAAGAAGTGGCCGGGGTAGAAGTCATTTGGCCGCTCCCAGTTGGTGCTCTCGAACAGCACAGAAGTAAGGTTGGTAATTATGAGGGTGCCCTGCGCCAAAAAGACATTTTGGAGAAGGAAAACGAAAAGCAACAAGGAACGAAAGACCAGCGGGATAAAATTAAGAAAGGAGAGAAGGGGAAATGACGAGGGGAAAAAGAGAATAAATGACAAATGAAGGATAAACGCCAAATTCATGAGCATGCATGTTGAGAGCTTAAGGTCAATGACATGTGCAGACTGTGTGTGTGTGTGTGTGTGTGTGTGTGTGTGTGTGTGTGTTCCTTTCTGCCCCGCATGCATACACATGTCTCTATTCAGTAATGTCATTAATAACCCTGGGTATGTACTGTAGACCTTCAGAGAAATTGTCCAGATGCTGCCTGTATGCTCTATATGCCTGAATGCCTGTGTGTGTGTGTGTGTAGTGTGTGTGTATGTGTGTGTCTACCTCAGGGATGTCATAACCCATCAACTCAGTATCCCTGGTGGTGGCATGAAACACCCCGAGTGGAGCGATGTTGGCGAGGCGCTGCGTCTCGTGAACGGTCGCCATCACAAAGGGCATCCTGTGGCGGTCCTCGAACGAGACGCTCAGACCCTGCCCCAGGACCCTGTCTATCTCTCTCTGACACTGGGCTGGAGGGATGGAAAGAAAGAGGCGGGAGCGAGAGAGGGAGGGAGGGGTGAGAGGAGACAGAGACAGGAGGAAAAAAACGGGAAAAGAGGGATTCACAGAGATATAGAGAGAGAGATACAGAGAGAAAAATGAAGTAGAAGAAGAGAGAGAGTTACGTTAATGTGATTTTTCCTTGAAGACCCTATCGCCATATAACTTACTAATACTAATTGCTATGATGTATTCTATGAATTTAGGTTAAAAAAAATCTGTCAGCCTAAAAATCTCCCTCTTCCACAAATAAAATGCTGTTTAGATGGGTTTACCCTCCTCTGCATCCCCGCCTGTATGTATGTATGAGAGTAATTTGCTTCTACGCACCGATTACTAGTGACAAGTGCTGCTGAGGTGGCAATAATCAGCTCACCCTGTTTGTGGCTGTGTGTGGCCAGGTAGAGTATGGCAAAGAGGATGCTGTTTGAACTGGTGTCAGTCCCGGCAAAGTGGAGGTCCAGCAGCAGCATCACCAGCCTGTCCTCCTCCAGCACACAGCCGTCCGGCCCCTTCTGGGACGGATAGTGACATGGAGTGGACAGGGTCACACTTATACATTCCATAGATGCTTAAACAAGATGGTTTAGGTAGGTATTGTTATTGTAAAATCAATAAAATAAATGAATCCTTCTCAAAAACATACACATCACATACATACACATACATACATCAGTCCTTGTCAAAAACACACACCACGTGCACACAAACACCTTCTCCATCTCGTCCAGATAGCAGTCTACGACGTCCCGGGGCAGTCCGGGAACGCGTGTGAGTTTGTGTTGGTCCACTATCGCCCGGGTGTGCATCTTCAAATTCCTGCAGTTCTTAAAAACCTTCTGGAAGGGCAGCGGCAAGCGTCTCAGGAGAGGAAACGTATCATAAATCTATGGAAGTCAATAGAGAGTGACGGTGTAAATACAAAATACAACCCTCATACAGTTTTCTAGCAGGTAGAGCGTCTTTTCCAGGTGAACTCACTGCAGTCCAGGGTCCGTTGGCGATCTGTGCGTTTTCCTTGAAGCTGCTGATGATGAAGGAAAGCACTTTGTCCTCGTAGTCATAGCGCTGTCCAAAAAGGACAGAGCAGATGATGTTGGACGCGGCGCTGTGGATCAGAGACAGAGGATCCACCGGTGTGCCTGACAAAAACAAGAAGAATTTCAACATGCTGCTCGGAGGACCTCACTTGGGATTCGATGGCTTATTTACCCAGACTCTTCTCCAGGCAGTGACAGATGTGAGCGGTCTCCTCCAGGATCCTCTCCTCCATGGATCTTTTCCCAAGACCAAAGTTTTTCATGGCGGTCAGGGCAAACCGTCTGTGCTCCCTCCACACCGCTCCATAGCTACCCATGATCAGCCCTGGGGAGGGGGGGAGGGGGGGGGTACAGTCAAGCTGAACCTCAGCACTGAGTTTTTTGTTCCTTCGCTGACACCTGCAATTACATTTCAGCCTTTAATACAAAGGAGGTGGTTTATTGCAAAAAAAAAAAAAGAAAAGTAAAATGCTGCATGAGTAGAATTGACCAGGAGTATTTTTGGCATGATCTCCATGGCTTGAAGGAAGCATGAGCATGTCTTGTCTGGAGCAGCTCCCCTCGGGACAGGCAGGTGACGGGGCAGTGTCTGGGTGGAGGGTGAACTGTTTGAATCAAGCACCAAGGCCTTTTTAAAAGAAGCGCAACTGAATTAGATTGGGTTGGAAACTGATGAGAAGGTGGAGAAAAGTTTAGACTCTTAGTTGAATTGTAATTACTTTTTTTGTGTGCTTGTACTTCTTGGGAGTATTTTTAAATCGGCAATTTGACTTTCATTTAAGCATGTTTTGACTCGAGCATTATGTTTTGTTCCGTTTTAAATTGCCTCTGTTCAGAGTACACAGTTTGTAGGTTCTCCATTGGCATCGCATCAGAAACCGGCCAGTGTAGGAGTGATGAGCGAGGGAAACACGGCTGGAGAAAGTCAGTGGAAGTCAGAGTATGTTGATGGAAAAAAAGAGGGATGGTCTGTGCAGAAACCTCCTCCAACATTACATTTCTGTGATCATGCACTTTATTTGTAATTTCTTTTTTTCTCCATTAAACAAATCTAGTTCTTTACGTTCCAACCTAACCTTGGCACTTTGTCCTCTCGTCCTTTTTGCATTACATGGGAAGGGCAGGAGACAATTTTTTTTATTTTGATTTAATATCATCCATTTGTTTGTCAGATAAAAAATATATTTTTCGTCATGGCAGGAAGGTCAAGCCATATCATCCTTTATTTCATGAATTCCTGGATGTTTCTTTATGATGTTGAATAAAGCATTAAAAAGGCAACTTCATAACTTCTGGACTGAATATACATCATTTCTGTAATGACCTCCATCTGTCAGACGCAACCCTTATTTGATAGACAATAGGTATTCTGATTGCACTTTTCTGTTTGTGTACTTTGTGGTGAAACAGTCTTAAGCCATGCTATTTCATAATCACTGTGGAAACCTGTTGCAAAAGTCCACAAACCCAGAAGCATGCGGTTGTACTTCAGCATGATTTCAATGGGAAGCTGCATGTAAAAATGTTACACACAACCTTTAATCATGCTACACTTTCTAAGGAGACGTACTAGAAAGTGTAGCCTACCTTTGTCCTCGGCCACATGGTTGAGCATCATGCCTTGTGGTCGTCCTGCAAAGTCCACCGCCCGGGTCACCAGAGCCTCCCTGACCGCCTGCAGGCCGTGGAGCACCACCGCTGGCCTCCAGCCCAGGAACAGGCTGTACACTTTCCCATAGCGCCTCGATAACTAGGAACCACAATATATCATAACAGTAAACCAGACTGTATATGAATGCTGATCATACCAGGATCACTGCCACGGACGCAGCACATACCAACAGCCTGTGACCCGACTCAGGAGTCGCCATAAACACACCGTACCTCATCCAGGTCTCTCACCGGGTTCTTCATGCTCAGCTGCAGCACATTCCCGAAGACTGGAAGAGGCTCCGGACCTGGTGGGAAATTCTTGGGCCTTTGTGGCTTCGGCAGAAGCATGAGGAGAACGCAGACGGCAACAATAAGAAGACAGATTGTTTCCATCATCGAGTGCACAGCTCCGCTCCGAGCAGCATCAAGCAGAGGCGATAAAAAAATGTGAATAAAATAGGAGTCCGAGGAATTATTATTTCTCTTCTTGCAAAATGTCATTATCCTCATTAAGCGCAGAGCTCAGGTCAGTTTCATTGTACCATGTCCCACGGGGTCGTGGTACAATTACAGTTGAAATGGGATTAGGATAAACTAATGCTGATCTCAGTTCAGTGCTTGAGGGCTTAATGGTGTCTAGACAAGGTCTAAGGTAATCCTGAAGAAAAGGCTGCACAATCAAGTTGCTCAACAAAACTGTGAAGGTTCCAGCGAGCTTTTAGTTTGAATTGAGAAGAAAAATAGAGAATCAGCAAAAAGGGATTCTTTTCTCATGAGATGTGAGCTTTTTCACAGGCTGTTAAAAAGATCACTCACATTGAAACCTCCTGGGACGTTTTGCCTTTTTGTCCATGGAGTCGGGCAGCTGGCCACGCATACCAAAGAATTTGTTTATGTGCATGAGAAACAGAGAACCACTTCTACAAATGTGCAAAACACACACAAAAAAAAAACAGCAAACGTAATATGAGGCATGAGCTAGCCATTTATTGTTATTGAGGAAGTTAACATGGTTAACTGCATTGAAAGTCATACAATACAATAAACCTCTTAAGCTTTTTGAGAGGTCCCCCTCTGTGTTACAGAGAGAAAGCTGTAGGAATATACATACAGTATATCTTATTGGCAAGTAGATATGTTTAGTAAGTACATTCTCCTCTACCAGGTATTCATGTACAATATACATGTTAAAAAATATAGTTTGTTTGCATTGCGATCACTGTTTTTCCTTTTTTGTTCAGGATGTTCAGGATGACAGAATTCACATTTAAGTGTTACAGGTTCTTGAATGGTGGTGGAACTAAAGAGCACTGGGTTTTTTTTTTAATAGCTATCACATACACATAGGCATATGCACAGAAGGCACATCTATGCATCTAAATTGCTTACATGATCAAATGGAAAGCAGTTTCATGATCTGGGAGGGAAAAATAAAAAAAAACAAGAAAAGACCAAGTATCCAGGAGCGCACGGCTGAAACGGCCGTATTCTCACAGCACACACACACACACACACACACACACACACACACACACACGTCCTCACACACACACACCACGAGACACAGAACACCACAAGCACTCCACGGAACGTTAGACGAGTACAAACAAAAACCATACGTTCTACAATAAATGGGGAAACTGCATACAGTACACCGCGCTGCAGAAGATCTCGTAACTCGGTCGGTGGATGGTCTTCACCCAGGAGGAAAAGAATCATTTCGAAGAACACTTATTAGCGGAGTCCTCTACTGAGCCAAGTGCACCGACAGTAGGAGGAGGCGGCCCTAAAACACTGATTTAAGGTCAATTTGTTTGTTCCCCGTGTGAAGCTCACAGAGGGGAGCAGAAAAGGCCGTTCGATCCTGGATCAGTGGTTGAAGAGAAGCTTGAGAGCTTTGTCCTCTCCTCGTCTCATAAATTCTGAGTTTGCGCTGTTACAACCGGTTCAATGGTAAGACTGCAGTTTCTCAAGGCGTTAACGACAGTGAGCGAATGTGCAGAGATAGGGAAAGGTTTGGCAAAATAAAATAGTTAGGCCACACATTTGAAATGAAGTCGGTGAGTGGAGTCTCACTAGAATAATGCATATACAAAACATCCGTTCTCCCTAAATACTGTAGTTGATGGTGAAGCATTTACTTCAGTATGAAGAAAAGTAGTTAAATGGTTTAGTGTGACAAACAGAAAGACAACATGAAAATACTTCTACCTAGTGGGTTTGGTAGTGAACCAGCCCCTGTGTAGAAGTGTGTGCACTTGTGTGTGCGCATGGGTGAGTGTGTGTGTATTCGTAAAGCTGGAGAGGGCAAACTATCGAGTCCAGCCGACCATCGTAGGGACTAAAATCTATAACAACCACAACAATGACTACTTATACTGCCAAAGCTCGGAGATGTGTGATTGCTTCTTAAAACAATGACTCTTAAAATTAAGTACATGTGGTGCTCACAATAGGCAATGGTACACAATAGGCAATTGTCTTTAAAAAAAGAACGAGAAAGAAAGAAAAATGGTAATATTATGCACTTGAAAAAAAAAAACTTAAAAAAAAAAAGTGTTTTTTTGGCAGCCGTGCGTCTGTGGCATTGCCTGCTAGGTCAACTGAGATACACAACAGAGACGCCCCTGAAACCATAACATGTCATCATAGTAACTTTGACACAGAAGTGCAGGAGTATAGGGGGTAAAACCAAACATGTGCCCCCCTCGAAAATCCTTTCTAACCCCTAGATTATATTATTACTTATATATCCATCAGGTGTATCAAGGCTTGACTGTAACTGCTATGCTGCTTAAAAAGTGCAGCATTAAGGACATTCGGCTTGAGCTCAGGAATGGTAACTAATAGATACTGAGTATCCCAAAAAAAACATAACCACGCAAATTAAACCCTCAGATGAACTTCAACAAAAAGTTAATTCATCCTCCTAACAACCTGAATGGGACTTTCTCTTCAAAGGCAGCTCTTGCGCAAAAAAAGAAAAAAAGAAAAAAGGAATTCATGTTTAGGGGTCAGTGGATTAGGAATCAACAGTAAATATGGAAATACACTACAATGCCAATAATTCTTCATTCAGTAACATTACACTATATAACACAGTGAAAACCTGACTTCGCATAATCACTGGGAAATTAGCCCCGTTTTTTGTCCGCAAATAAGGTCTCGTCCCCCGCCGCTTAGAAGGCTTAACGGGCCACAGGGAGACTTTTAATTGGCTGAGAAATGTGGATAAAATCATTTGTGGTTTTGGCACAGGCCTTTTTCTCAACAATCTCCTTACTTCCATCTAGAAACAATCTACATAGTTTTCCTTTGGTTAATAAAAAAACAACAAAAAAAACAGACAAAGTACATACAAAAATGAGAGATGAGCAAAAAGTTAGCTAGATTTTTCCCTCTGAGGAGAGCGCTTGCTAGTCGCAGCCCTTGTTGGGGTGAGTTTTAGAAAGGCTAAACCCAAACGGCGGTTTAGTAGGGGATTGTTAGGCTTCTCAAAGGCTCTTCTGACGATCACAGTGGTTTAGAATACAACTAGAGGGCAAATGTTCGTGTAGGATGAAGCGAGAGGAGGAGGACTCTAGTGTCCGGTCTCTCTCGCGTATTGTTTTTATGTGGTCTATTGTTCCATGTCATCGTCATGGTCAAGTCTCAGGCGTCAAGGTGTGGCTGGCAAAAAAACTATCAGGTATCAGGTTCCTAAAGGAGACAGAGGACAAAGAGTTGTTGTCACACGGAAAGTCCATATTAGCGTTTTTCTATGTGAGCGCCGTGTTGTCGCCTTTACCTGGAACTGGTGGAGCGCTGGGGTCAAAGTTGAATCTCATCTGTAGCTCTTCTGCTGTTGCATCAGACCCACGTTCTCATACACTCTAGAGCTGTCCTCCCTCATCCTGACACACAAACACACACATTGAGACACTTGAGAAACTACTGATACCGCTTTCTTGGGAAGGACACAAGAAAGCGATTTAAAATTGTTAAACGTCTGCGGTAGCATTACTCACTCTGTGCATGTGGGAGTAGGGATGGGAGTGCAAGGAGGCAAAGGGCTCTGCTCTCCTCCGGTCAAGTCCGACAAAGAGTACTTAATGTTGGTGTACTCGCGCCCTTTGATCTTACTCTTCTGCGGGGAGAGAGAATAAAGGAAGGTCAGGGGCGAGAGCAAGAACATGGGCGGGGGGGGGGAACAGACAAAGCGAGGCGCTGTCAGCTACACACCTGCTCCTCCTCTATGCGTCGCTGCAACGTTTCTATGTAGTGCTGCACGGCCATGTAGATGAATCTGTACTGGGCCTCGGTCTGCACCATCCCGGAGCGCTGAGAACGAACCATCTGGATGGTTTTTGGCACATCGATGTCACAGTCCACCCCTGCAACGGCAAACGTTATCATTTACATTGATATATCCTTAATATGTAGACATATTTGTGTGTATGAACCATGCAGGCTTACCTTTTTCTCTGATTACATCTATCAGGATGTCGATCACTATAAACGTTCCTGTTCGCCCGATCCCAGCACTGAAGGAAAGGAGAATGTCCTTGTGTTAACATGTTTACTACATGCCCACTGACAGTGACTCTGGTGAATGTGATGCCTGTGTGTGCGTACCTGCAGTGTACCGCTATAGGCCCGGCCTCCAGTATGCTCTCCTGTTTCAGATTAACCTCCTCCAAGAAGTCCAGCACACCGCCCGGGTCGGTGGGGACGCCATGGTCCGGCCAGGCCCTGAAGTGGTACTGCCAGACTGTGCGCTCTGTGTTCCCCTGCAATATGCAGATTAAAGACGCAGTATAACACACAGAGTATCCTACAAACTGCCAGAGAACTCCTAATACCATATGATCACCACCTCAATACATTAGTACTGTGATTCTTATGCGATGCTTTGTAACAATTGCAATTTAACACTGAGTTATACTGTGATTTCATGATATTTTTTTCCCATATGAATGCAGTAAAAAGCTTATAATTTGTGGATAAAAGATAAAATTAAAGGCTTTTCCACTCTTTTGAACATCTTTTCAAGGCTTCTATTTTTCTATTGTGGATTATCATTTGATAGAATATCATAAATTGGTTTTGAAACATGAAAAAAAATATTGATATCTTGTGTTGGTGTATCAATAGAATATTTTAGGGTATATTTTACAGTGTTCAGTTTGTAGAGCATATGGAAGCCCCATGGTGCTACAGTAATAAATATAGTTCTTTGATCAATTACTACTGAATAGTCAAAGATAAATTAAGCCATTCATAAAACAATTGAGTCAAAGTTTAAACGAGTCAATTAATAGTTCAAATTCAAAATACATTTCAAAGACCACATTCAGTGATAATCTGGATTTAGTTCATGAGCACAGCGCTTCTTTCATGCATCTGTTAAGTTCAGCTGGCAAAAAACAAGTCAGAGGCACAATGAGATGTCAGTCTACATGTTAAACTTAATTTCCATTAAGAGCGCCCACCAGTGGCCAAATGGTGAGACTGCATTCTGTCTATGAAGTAGTGCAGGGAGGAGCAAAGAATGGCAAAAAGAAAAGGCTAATGAAAACTTTACATCCACTGCAATCCTCTGCAGGAAAAAGCTCAGTTATAAGAGCGATCACTAACAAGACAGCATCATTACTCCCCCCCCCCCCCCCCCCCCCTTTTACTTAACAATTGAAAATAAATGCATTGGTTTAAAAATGTATTGATGAATGATGTGGGTCTGCCTGCCTATTTGCATATGAAATGCCCTGTCACGCTTATTTTGGATGGATTAAAAAAAAACAAACTCAAAAGGTTCTCAAATTTTAATTTCACCACTTTTTCAGGTCAAGAACCCCCAAACAGACATGCATTAGGTCACAGACACCCATATGATAAGGTTTTGTCCATTTAGATCCTACACACACTCTCACACTCGCACACACGTCTTACCTGTCCGACCTTGGACAGTTTGAGTTCTCTTAAGATGTAGTCATGCGCAGCCGTCTCTCTGACATTGCGAACACGCATGGCGCCGTACTCCTTCAGAGCCGACATCTCCGGCCAGTACTTCACACACTTACTCTAACGGAACACAAAAACATTTGTTGTGTATACATGACTTTCGCTTGTTGTATTTCAGGAAAAATCCACCCTCTCACACTGTTATATGTCATGAATCTGTGATGTTCAACACATTCCAGGAGTTATTTTGTGATGTAGTGTGGTAATTTGTCTTTTTGGTGTACATGCTTTCCCTCAACCCGCCTCACCTACTTCTACTTTAGTTAACGATTTCCTGCATTTCCCAGAATGCCTTGACAACTCCCAGAGAACAGCTGCATTGCATTCTGGTCTATTGAGCCTACTGTCAGTGGAGAAACTGGTCTCTCTGCCTCCTCTATGATGGATTTCTCCCTGTATGGCTGTTTAATGTCGGTGCAAAACGGAGAGTCTAGAAAGTAAGTTCTTGCTCTTTGATTTTGAAGGACTGACACCAAAACCTGATGTTTACTGTTGATGTTTTAGATAGATAATTTTTTTTTCTGCTATTAAGCTCCATTTCAGCTGCTGGAAGTATCTTGATATGTCGTCACATCGTCTACGTTTGGCCAGTTATCCACGGGAATAAGAAAAATACACCACCAAACAGCAAAATGGGTCCAGGAATGCAAGGTACATCGCCATTTCAACAGTGTTAAAGTGTTTAGGGTGGACTTTTACATCAACAAAATTACAATTCAGCACACTATTTAGCATTTCGGTTACCTTTCCCCTTTCCACCTCTTTGGTGGTCATGACAATAACCCGGGAGTTCTCCTGAAACACCATCCTCCAGAAGTCACTGATGGTGTTCTGCAAACAGCCCTGAGTGGCAATGTAGCACTTCTTCACCTTGGTGCTGTTACACTTTGACTCCAGCTCCGGCTACACACACACACACACACACACACACACACACACACACACACACACACACACACACACACACACACACACACACACACACACACACAGACCTGACAGTCAGTTGATCACTCATTATGAACAGAAAAGTGCAGCACAAGGACCACACATACTTGCCAGCTGCAGAATGGCTTTGAATACAATTATATGGCACAAGAACATCTGAGATAAGTCTGGAAACATTTCATTTACAGAAAAATTGTGTCCAATTTTGTGTGTGTGTGTGTGTGTCGCTTGAGGATGAAGTGAGTTTACCATGATGGCAGTTACTACCATGATGATATTGGCGTTGATGTAGTCGGAGCCCGGCTCGTTTGTGTCCCCGTCGTTCAGCACCACGCGCGTGTGGTCGACTGGAGAGAGAAACAAAAACAGTACAGACGGTTACAGAGAGAGAGATACTCATCAGTGCTTTGCCTTTACAAAATCCCCTCAGGTGATAACTGAACTGTCAGAATGAAAAGCGGTTATAGCGAAAGAGCAATCAAGGTTTCTCACAAGGCAGGATGTTCTTGTATCTGTTTTTGTTTTTGTTCTCCGCTCTCTGGCCCTCCTTGCGACTGTAGAGCAGCTTGCACTCCTGTTGCTGCAAGGTCTGGGTGAGAAACAAGAGTCAAATATCAGCATGCCGTTTCCAACCGACAACACTTAACACATCTTCTGTCTCGCCGCTTGATAATGTATTTAGTATGTTCGTGTTTACTAGTAACTAAGCGAGGATGTACGCGTCGAGGCTAAGTTGTTTCATCCGTCAGAGGTCAAGACGGATGAGCAGCGGAGAAGGAGAATGAAAATACTGTATCAAGGCCACAAAAGCTTGACCGCTCACCTCGAATTCTTCCCAGAAGCCCTGCTTGACCTTGTCTGTGGCCTCTGCTAGTTTGCTCAGCTCCCGCACTCGACTTTCAATCTCTGCAGCGTTAATACGAGTAGTGTTCAGGGGCTGGGGAGGAGAGCGGGAGTCAGCAAAGCCATCTTCATAGAAAAAAAAACATAGATCTGAGACGGCGTAGGACTTGCAGGTACCTGTTTGAGCTGAAGCACGGTGCCCAGGGTCTCCACCATAGGGTTCTTTTTGTAGTGCTCTACCAAGTCAGTGAGCGAGTCGAACTTCTCCCCTCCGCCCACGTCGTACTTCAAGTCATGCTAAAATAGAAACCACCACGTTAGCGACAGGCGAAACACACCGGTCTCATGCAGCTATCGCAACTTTCGCATGCTAAAAACGTCGCTGGCTGTCACTTTCCAAAATAAACCGTAGAACAGTAAGAAAGAACATCTTCTGGAGCGTTGTCAGAGTAACAAGCTGTTCAGCAAAGAGTCTGATTCCAAATATGCCACTGCCCAGCTTATTTATAAACCCAAGACCACACAAAGGTCTAATTATAGGCTAGTACATCCCATCATATAATCAGTATAAATCAGTGTCACACCATTCCAGAAAATGTAACAATCTCAAATTAGCGCTGAGGCATTTCAGACAGCCACAGGCATTAAATTAATACTTTTACCGTTCAACACCCATCTGTAACATTCTGAGGTGATGAAGACAGAAAGACAGAGGCAATGAGAACAGAGGAGCGGATGAGTGTATCACCTGGCAGCGGATCATGACGTGAGTGACTTTGGGTTTGCTGTCGCTGCTGTCCGTCTTGTCGTCCCCCGTACGGACGGACAGGACAAAATCCCCGGGATGGCTCTGGCTCTCCCTCACCAGGAAGCTGCCGTTCTTCCCTTTCTCTGTCAGCAGCTTCTCCGCCTCTCTGCCCGACAAGTGCCCATGGAACCACCTGCCAAGAGATACGCACTGGTGAAATATTGGCCTCAGCTCACTAAAGAGTATGTCACGTTACACAACATTTACTTGAAAGTTCCTTTTAGCAACAAGGAACTATTTTTTTTATTGTTGGAGGGACAAAAAAAGCAATGCAGCTTCCTCCCCACTGCTCCATTTTCAAACTAGATGAAGCCAAGGCTGACTCCTGCACCAATTGAGAAACTTTCTCAAGTTTGGCTTAGCTTTGCAAGAGTGTAAATTAACAATGCAATACCTGTAAAACAGTAATTTTCTACAACACAGGCAACAGTGAGTTGTAAAGTGAGAGTTTAGTTTTCTCCCAGTCCAACCAGTATGCCCCAAATGCATCGTATTCTCAAGTAGACTTCACAGCCTCAACACAAAACTCTAGCTAACAATGCAATCCTTTACTATGGCATACAAGTTAAAAAAAAAGGCAAAGTAATTGAAGTGAATTTAAGAAGTGGTAACAATAACTGATAATGGCATGAAATCAATAAGCAGAATCTGAAGTAGAATTGGTAACATCCAAACAACTGAATACATTCAACACTGAACAGACATTGAACATTTAAGCAGACAAACGTAACATCCAGCTTCACAGCTCACCTCTCTGAGGTGGGGTCCGCACAGTTGAGTGGATACTTGAGCTCAATAACATCTCCATTTTTCTCTTTCAGTTGCCCGTGATGCTCCATGTAATACTGCACCAGTTCTGCCAGAGTGGCAAACTTCTCCCCGCCATAAAGGTCATAGTAGTCCCCTGTGTTTTGTATCTTAATGTGGGTGACAGCTCCATTCCGCCTGCAGAAAAGCACATTTAGAAAAGCGTCATCATCATCAGCGGCAGGCAACACATCACAGACAGACTACAGTAGGTGGCTTATATTCCTGCATCAATGCTAAAATGCAGCGCTGAAGTGATACTTTTTTGATTGTGTGTTAGGGAACACTGTCGCTACACCAAATAATTGTCTTGGTGCAACTTCCTTAGTGCCAGTGATGATATCTTTGCTAATATGCACTAATCCAACCAATCAAACTTCAGACTCAGTATACTAACTACACTGCTGCTCCAAATGTATCGATGCGAGTCAGAATGAATCCACACCGAGTCAGAAAATGACTCAAAAATATCCAACTAAGCTGTCTAGAAGTCTAGATGATTTATCATTGCTTCATTATGCATGCATTGTATCCTCCTGGCCTTTCTGATACACGGTGCATGTATTATGAGTTAAATGAGACGAAAAGATAGTTTAGCTGTGAGTCACGTGTTCCACTAACAGCATGACAAAAACATAACAAATACTCAAAGGCAGTGCAACAGCACTTGAAAATATATTGAATATATATTTACCTTTTGCTTACAGAGATTTTATGTTGTCAAATATAGATCTTAAAGGAAAACACTAAGTTTCTGTTACACAGTCCCACTGTTCAACTTGCCCATTAAGTGAGAAGAACATACACACCAAAATCATCCACAGGTCCCTGGTGGATCATTTAACATACACTATGTTGAGTGTTAGTAAGTGAGTAGCATGATCTCAATTGAGCATGTGTGGGCCCGACAATGAGTTTCATCAATGGCACAGAAAAAAGTTGGTGCTACTTAAATTTAAGTGGGGGTTCCTACATTTTTACAGGCGCTCCTAACATTGAGTTTGGGAGCACCAGTGCTACCAAGTAAGAAAGTTCATTTGTAAGCCTGAAATGGCTGTTGACACAGATGCTGTATTGTATTGTAGACTACAATGTATACTATATTGTATTGAATACCACACTGAATGCCACCACTCACCGTACTGAGAGAGTGAAGTCCCCCGGGTTACTCTTACTGGGCCTGGCCAAGAAGCTCCCATCCACTCCACGAGTCAACAGGAGGTTTTCAGCCTCCACACCTGTGATGTTGGGGTGGAACCACCTGACAGAGGAAAACAACTTAGTGGGGTACATGTGTCGTTACAAGTCCAGCCTCTCCCCACAGTATCAGGACACATTGTGCTATACAATAGTCCATGTAATTCAAAGACAGAGATGACAGAGTAATGGCACGAAGTGAAAATATCAGTTAAAGTGAACGCACAGACCTAGTCCTTTTGGGGTTTGACAGCAGTTCATAACACAGCAAACATTTCCAATAGGCTTACAATGGCCACAGTCAGTGGGTAGCTAGCTTCAACTTCACTTTCTGCTAGTTCAAATCTGTGAATACTGTGTTAGATAGCCTTACTTGATTCACGGCTGTGGCACAGTGTTAACTGAACATCATCTGACTGGGCTGTAAGTTACCGGTATACTTGATGGACCCTTGGTGATGTAGTCACTGGCTAGTTATCCCATCCTTTAGTTAATTCCAGAAGTCCCGGGCATAGTCAATGCTTGTTTACCAACAGACTAGCTATCAAAACAGCCAAGCTTAATTAGCTAAGCTAACGTTATCACCAGACATTGTTTTCCAGCCCCCTTACCTCCGAGATGTCATTTTTTCGTTCCTCACTTCCTCGCCAGGAGTTAGCAATAGCTACAACTAGCTGGCTAACGTTTCCAACTGTTTCAGTTTTCTATCACAGGATAAAACGCCTCATCGGTCCACACCCGGTCAAAACGGGCACCGAAATCTAGGCATTGACGGCAAATTTTAATAACGAGAGCTACAAAAAGTCTCTAGGCCTCGGCCCCGGAGACTTCAGAGCAAGTCGATTATTGGACGTCACCAAACATGCGACAAAATACAGGGTGCGTAGGTTTTGTCACCCTGGGTAGCCGCCGTCCGCTGGCGCTTTTCCCTTTGTAATGAAACCAGAGAGCTTTGGCCATCCGGCAAACAGAGTGATATAAATTAAAGAGGCCTATCACTTTCACTCCGCGCATGCGTATTAAGGCACAGTCTTTGTGGACAACTCGCGGTGCGTTCGGGGTTTTATCGATTGTCGTAAATTGGTAAATTCCCGAGTTTACCACTGGGAAGTTGCAGGGAAACCTCTTTTAAGCTGTAAAGTGGTAATTATTCACCTCTATTTGCTACCAGTACGGTCCATATCCTAACAAAAGTCGGAAAAATACCTCTAAAATGTCACCTAACTGAGAGCTCAAAATCGGGGAGTCGGAATTTTCTTTGAGCCTCATTATTATTCATTAGGGTCAAGAGAGGAAGAAACAGACAAGAGGAAAATCCCGCACTCCGTCATTCCGTCGTTACTCGAAGACAGCGCAGACGGCTGCTGCTTTGGCTGAAAGTCAACTGGATTGTCAAAGATTTGGTGTAGTGTTTTTTTGTTGTTTTGGGGGGTTTTTCAGTTTCTTTTTTTTAAATTTTTTTTTACCTAAGATACCCTTCATCTCCAACATTTTATAGAATGTGGTATTAAAGCAACTCCTACAAGCAGAGAAAAGAAACTGCTTTAAAATTTGCAAACATCATTGAAACTGCTCCTCTCAGGAATACTAACGACCCGATGAATGCAGTGCTGCTTGAATTGTAACCTTCACCACCATCAATCATGCTATATTGAGAAATTCTGTTGGTGTTTCTGGGACTGCCTAGTCACTGGCTCTCATCTTAAACAGAAAATGTGAAACATTTCAGTGTCTTTTGGTCATTATGTTTCTACCGCTTCGTTGATTATGCGTGGTGTGCCTCACGAGGTCAAGGGTCAGTCCTTGGGCCAATAGTGTTTTCTTTATATATGTTAGGCATATGATCTATACTTTTGACTTGTCTTGGCAGAAAAAATGACTATTGAGACACATCACACATAATTAACACACAATTAAGATTTTTTTTTTTGACTGGTTAAGTGAGAAGCAGTTGGGCACACTATCAGCACTTTTCGTTGTTATGCTGATAATACTCAGCTGTATCTTTCAGTTACACCAAATGCCTCAGCCTCAGGAATTATGTCTTCATTCTCTCCTGTTGCACTTTGTCTTCGCTCTCTAAAACTCCTATTGCTACCCTATAGCTTAATGTCACTATTATTGTTATTTCATTGACCAAAAGGTAATACCTTGAAATAATGTATAAGAATTAATATTTTGATCGTAGGTTTCACTCTCTTCACTCTTCACCCCCAACTATAATAAAAATAGCTATGTAAATGTTCTAAATCAACAGTGTCTGGATGTCTGTCCCTAGCAACACTTACACCTGCATGTGGGAAACACTGTTTGTACTGTCTAGATTATTGCTGCATGTGTTCCTTAAAAAGTCTTTTGAGAAAAAAAATGTGCAGATTGATTTATAGCATTGATTTGATTTGAAACGTAAATGGGATTTTCAAACTGATTGATTTAATTGACTCATTTAAACTTTAACTTACTCCTTAATTACAGTATAACTATACATTGCTTGATTTATCTTTGGCTATTCAATAGTAATTGATCAAAGAACTAGAACTAATCCATATGATAGGGCGTCCGTGACATGAAAAAGAGTGTGAATTGCTGTGTAGTAGGTCTACTTTAACTGATGACGCTAAACAAGTGGGGAGCGTCATGGGTTGACAACAAGGAGGTTTTATGATCACAGGCTTTGCGCCACGCACTCACTAAGTTTGGCCCTCGTTGTTCGCCGTCTAAACCCGTACGTGGCAGTCAGAGAGCAGTGCAGCTCAGTGCGCTGATGCTGGTGCGGCAGCTATCCTGCAAGTACTCACACTGTCAACATTTAGCTCTATAAACTGCTGTCCTGGTACTTTGTATATGCATGCCGCTGGGATATACTGAAGCAAGGATACTCATTAACTCCACACATTGCGCGTAACACTAGCTAGTAAAAAACGAAACATGTTTACGGTGTCGGAGCTCGTTGTCCTGCTGGCCGTCTTGTCTGCCACTGCGTCCGGCTACTTCGTTAGCATAGACGCCCATGCCGAGGAGTGTTTCTACGAGCGGGTCAACTCCGGGACCAAGATGGGCCTTATGTTTGAAGTCGCTGAAGGGGGTTTCCTGGATATCGACGTTGAGGTGAGATATTACGCTGAGATGATAAACTAGCCAGCTAAGTTGGGCAAATAGGTGGGTTTTCCCTTTTTAACTGAAACTGCGGTGTGTACGGCCTGTTAGCCGGTGCTGTCTGCGCAATGTTAAGAGAGGCTAACCAACCAAACTAGCAACTGCCCGGGCTAATGACTTTCAACTCAGTGTCGGCTGTAAAACAGTTTAAACTACGGATTAAATTATTGGAATATCAACACATTAATAGATTTGCTTTCTGGTCAAAAGTAGATGTGACATTGTTCATTCAGTTATTTCTTGAAACGATACAGGAAGTGCAACGTTAGCGCTAGCTTAGTGTCTGGCTAAGTAATGCTAACTGAATCTTTAGCTAATCAGCTGTTTTACCAGTTCAGCTTGATCCTAAAACTGAAGAAGGCTGGGCCTCGTTTAACTAGCTATCTGGTTACATGCTGCTCTATTCTAAGGTGCATATTTGAATACGTTTTGTGTAGTCTGATGTTGCCATATGTTGCCAACAAGCCACCACTTCCTGCATGATATGTACTGCTGCATTGTTATTTAGTTGGATATGTTTCTGACACTCTTGTGTTCCTTGCAGATAACAGGTCCTGATGGTAAGCAGATTTACAAAGGCGACAGAGAGTCCAGTGGAAAGTACTCTGTGGCAGCACACATGGACGGAACCTACAAGTTCTGCTTCAGCAACAAGATGTCCACGATGACACCCAAGATCGTCATGTTCACCATCGATATTGGAGAGGCACCTAAAGGCCAAGACATGGAGACGGAAGGTAGACACAGGATGTGCTTATGTGTGTGTGTGTGAGAGAGAAAGAAACTCATGTCATATCCTTTTGTCTGTTTCAAGATTAATCGTACAGACCAGTTTACTTTTTGTACTCTGCTGTTTTATTGACCTTCTTTCACTGCTTGTGTTAGTCTCTTCCTTTTCTTGACTTTATTCTGGGCACTCTTCTCCTCTTTGTAGGTGGTGACAGCTGGGATGGTAGGGCACAGGGCAGGCCGCAGCAACACTACTGTTGTGAAATAGACTTTTGGCGTGTGATGCACTGCAGAGCTTTCTCTAACCAGTCTTGTTTCCCTCGTGTAAACTAATATTATGTACCGCTACTACACTTATTACATGTAGGCAGTAAACCCTTGTGTTTGTGAATGGTTTGAGGACTTTCACAGTGAGAAAAGATGGTCCTGTTTCCCCGGTGATGGGATGTTGCTCTTTCATAAAGCATGGGACTCTGCATAAATCACTAAGTGTGAGAATGTTATGCATGCATTCCATATGCATGTTTTTTTGCGCCAGGCTTGTGTTGTGACTTATTGTTGATGGGGTGTTGTTCGCCTGTTTCAGCCCACCAAAACAAGCTGGAGGAGATGATCAATGAGCTGGCAGTTGCCATGACAGCTGTCAAGCATGAGCAGGAGTACATGGAGGTCCGCGAGAGGATACACAGAGCAAGTGAGTCCCCCGGCCAATGAGAGCTGCTGCTGAGAGCCAGTTTGTCATGTTTGTTGTATCTGTGTGAATTTGCATGTTTACTCAGCCTGCCTGTTTTTCTCCTCCCAGTCAACGACAACACAAACAGCAGAGTGGTGCTCTGGTCATTCTTCGAAGCCCTCGTCTTGGTGGCGATGACACTCGGACAGATCTACTACCTGAAGAGGTTCTTTGAAGTACGGCGGGTGGTGTAGTGCGGTACATGATCCCTCTGTGTGCGCCGCCGTTTCTCCAACACCAAGACAGTTATTTACACTTTGGAAACGAGACTGTCAGTTTTCAGTAAAAGCCTAAATACAATTGGATCTCAAATATGTTTTTGTTCACCTGTTACCCATCTGGTCCCATCTTTATAAATGTGGTTATTATAGTTGTACATTTTGAATGAAAGGCCAAAACATTCTTGGATTGATGTCAGTTTTGATTAGCATTTTTCTCATTTAAATAAGTTGTTCAATTTGTTTTTCTACATTGTTTGCTAACAACAGTTAACCACCAATCACTTGCCAGTGCAGTTTTATGTATGTGTGAATGACTGTGGCTCATAATTTTAAGTAAAGTCAATGAGATGAATATGACTTATACATACACACTGATGGATAGGCATGTCAGGAGTCACCACAGGAGAATGTATCCCTTATTAACCTGTCTATGGGACCCTTTTCCAATCATAAAAATGGCAGACGCAGATACCGGGGTCCCAACCAAGTGAAACAATGCCCAGGTAGATATGTCAACGCTGTACACTGTGTAATGGTCTGCAACAACTAATTGCACTCCAGGCGAATAAGTCTCTAAATATCTGAAGGATTTTCATTGCAGCTGGTCTTAGAGGGAAACTGTACAGCTTCTAGCTCTTTTTGTTGTTGATTCATAGAAACCCATGCCACACAACGCTTCTGTGGATGTTTTTGTTAATAGGCAATGCGGGGGAAACTGTTTGACTCCCTCTGTAGTTCAGAAAGGTAACAATAGGCCAGTGGTTTGTCATCTTTGGCCTGCGAATTCACAAGTCGATTAAGTTTCAGCCACAGTTTAGTGTTCCAACTAGGCAACAAGCCCTTGAAGAGTTGAGGCAGTGTTGGTGTTGGGCTGGATTTTAAACTGAACTGTTCAGGTTGTAACTCCAAAGCCAGGGTAGAGAAATACTGAAACACATGTTACATGGTGATTGATGCTGGGTGGGGGGGGGTGGGGGGGGGTCTGAAACCTAATGACTGCTGTGTGCTTTAGTTGCTTCTACTATAGTAATTTTGTTTGGGTTGGGGATTTTAAGTTATGTGACGTTAAGCAGATTTGTACTGTTTATTTTTCCTGGAGCATATCCAGTGGGATGCAACATTTGGACATTGAGATGCCTTTCAAATTAATATCTTTTTTTCCCCCCCGAGCTAAAGAATTGTGTCCCAAGGCATTACCTACACATCCAGCACACATCTGCAACAACAGAAATGTTGCATGTTATTGAATATGCCCCAATTTTGTACTTAACAACTTCTGGTGAGCTCAGGCAGGTATAACTGCTCTGTACACAATCTCTCCTTTGTGTGATTAAAAACAATCTGATCAATGGATCTGTACAAATGTGGAATGTTTGTGGAAAATTCCCCAGGTTTCATAATAAATCCAATATTCTGTAAAATTCTTTGGGCGTGTTTCAAAATGGAAGGTATTCATGGTTTATTGTGAAATAAATAGACAGTTGAGGGCCAGGTGCTTAACAGGGTCACTCCGAATTGTTCATTGGCATTTACCACAGCCTTTCCAGCCCTTGGAAATTGGAATCATGGAAGGATTATCTCCCTCAAGCATTTATAATCGAAATCAAAATGAGTTGTAGGTGGGGTAGGGAAGCAGGGAGGAGCTTGCCTCCCACCTATCAGGACTGTGGATGGTACAACAACAATATAACTGCTCTTTGTACAAAAAGTCTGCTTGCCAAATTGAAAGATAATCTAGAACGGGCTGTCTAGGATGAGTCAGTAAACGCAAACCAAGAAGACAAAAGATCTGTTCTTCACCTGTTAGGGGAGAGAGCCCTATATGCTTCAAATTGGCTTTGCACATTAAGTAAAGCAAGAAAGTAAAGATTTTGTATAGAATAATCATAGGCTTTTGATTCAAAAATGCAAGCAGGCAGAGAAATGTACAGTCCCGCCTGAGTCAGCAGCACCACCTCAGTTCACTTGGGAAGCTGCAGATGAGGCAAATGAAAGAAAGATACACTGACCCAACCGCCAAGACGGAACAGCGAGGCTGGAAAGCTTTTGAATCGATAACGTCCCTGTTTCTCGTAGAGAGAACGGGACGCCAAAGGCCATTCAAAATCCTGTCAATTTAATGTTGCCTAGTTTATCAACAAAAGAATATACCTGGTAGATGTGGCTAAATACCTTTTACGAATCGGTAGGGTCTTCTGGTAAATACGGCATATAGATGATGCACCATGTAGTACGTTACTTCAATAAAATATCAACTTATATCAGTTGTTCCCACTGCTCGCTGCCGCCGCCCTTCACTGTCTACGCGGGTGGAAGTAGAATGAGAAGAGGAGACCTAATTCTTAAAGTGGTCATTTTTATTTGCATTAAGTGATGTTTGGTGTCTTTGATGCATGCCGAATTGAAGAGTGGCTTAGTACTGATTCGTTAAAGGTTTTCAGCCTTCTTCTAACCGGTATGTACCTTCGCCGATAAGCAAGGCAACATAAACTGTCAGATTTTTTAATAAAGTTTGGCATGATGACGTCTCATACCTGGCATCCATACTTGGAAGCAATCAGAATTTATAATTTATGGTCTTCGTTTATTTATTGTCTTACCGCTGGCAAAACGCGGCATAACGTGCTGTTTACTTACTCCTACTGTTACTATAAATTGTTTAGGGAAGTTAAAAAAGGAAACAATAAATACATGAGCGGAACCATACACATGTAGTGCTTCAGTTTCCACCCGGTTTGTAAACATCAATGTACCGGAAGAAGGAACAGCGTGGACAGTCTGTCTGTTTCCAACATGGATAATACAACAGAGGGGAAATGGGAGAGTTTACCTGTTAAACTCAACGAACATATTTTGCAAACGCTCGACGAATTGAAATTCACACACATGACACCAGTACAGGTAAAATAATCCTCAACCTAATACTTCTACTTGGTCTCCTCTGTACTTTTCACCAGTCCCCAGCAGGGGTTCGTTAGGCAGTAAACACATTATAATCAAATGTTTCCATTCTAGTCTGCTTGCATCCCGCTGTTCATGAGCAACAAAGATGTGGCTGCTGAGGCGGTAAGTGTACAAAATGCAATCCAGTTAAACTTGCTATGAGTTATTGTGACCAAGAGAAGAGGCTTAAGAAGATTGAATTTGCCCCCAAACAAATGTCTCATATCTCTGGAATATCCTATTCTAAAACAGACAAGATTAAGTTGCTTATCCAGTCATATGTTTACCTCCTCTGGACCATATAGCAGACCATATACCATACAGTGTTGTACACAAAAACATTTTTTTTCAGTCTGTTGTGTGCAACTTACCAAATATAATTGTTGCAGGTGACTGGAAGTGGAAAGACACTTGCCTTTGTCATTCCTATAATAGAAATTCTTCTGAAGCGGGAAGAAAAGCTAAAGAAAATGCAGGTATGGATTCTATCAATTGGACTGTTGTAAAAAAAAAAAAAAGTTATTTTCATGTGACACTGTGGAAATTTGGAGAACAGCTTAGGATGTACAAGGTAAAGGTCACTCTTTTGGCAGGTTGGTGCCTTGGTGGTCACTCCCACCAGAGAGCTGGCCCTTCAGATCAGTGAAGTGATGGAGCAGTTCATTCAGAAGTTTCCACAGTTCAGGTAGGTAGAGAGCCAGTGGAGACAGTCTGAATGTGGATCAGAGCCAACAGATCTTCAGCTGGTCAAACTATTTGAGAATACCTCGTAGTTTTCCCCGTTGCTATTCCAAGATTGTGATTCCATGTTTAAGATGGTACTGTATGTGTAGCATTTTTAAACATCTGTGTATCATTGGCAGTGTTACACAATGTAAAATGCAGTGTAGAGGCTGGTAGAGGCTGACAGTCTTCTAGTAATTATATTTACGTCTCAAAAAGAATTTGGTAACGATTTACTGATGTTAAAATGCTACGCGTTGCACCTTTTTAAGGTTATGATTAATTTTCAATGTGACATTTCTTTTGCAGGCAGATTTTACTGATTGGTGGAAGCAACCCAATAGAGGATGTGGAGAAATTTAAGGAGCATGGGTATGTAATGCGCTCAGTGAGTCACAAAGAAGGCTAAACTGAGACATTTTCTGTGACTATTAGAGTTAATGTGTTTAGTCCATTTAGTTTAACTTTAACTTGTGTTTCCCCGTTTCAGGGCGAACATCGTGATTGCAACACCGGGCCGCCTGGAGGACATGTTCAGGAGGAAGGCAGATGGCCTGGACTTGGCCAGCTCAGTCAAGAGTCTTGATGTGCTGGTTCTTGATGAGGCAGACAGATTACTAGACATGGGTTTTGAGGCCAGGTACAGCACACAGTTAAACCGATGAAACTTTATATGTGGCTGAAAACACAAGAACATTTTCAAACGTTATGAGACAATTTGCTTCAAATATTAGCATATTTTACCTTGTTGTCTCTCTGTGTCCAGTCTGAATACCATCCTGAGCTACCTGCCGAAGCAGAGGCGTACCGGCCTGTTCTCAGCCACTCAGACCCAGGAGCTGGAGAAGCTGGTGAGAGCCGGCCTCAGGAACCCCGTACGCATTACCGTCAAAGAGAAGGGCGTGGCTGCCACCTGCGCCCAGAAAACCCCCTCCAGGCTCTGCAACTACTATACTGTGAGTTAAGAGCGTCGCACACAACCTGGCAACCCAATCTGAAATCTCCTCTCACATAAATCTCTACAATCACTTCACAGTGAATACGAGGCAGACACAAAATGTAGTATGTAACCGTTACTTTTTGGCTTAATGGTTGTGTCATTTCAGATTTGTAGAACAGATGAGAAGTTCAACAACCTCGTGGCGTTTCTCAGACAGCACAAGCATGAGAAAAATCTGGTGTTTTTTAGGTATGTTACGCCATTAATTGCCCTGAAATTCAGTTGTCCGGTTTTAAGTGTGCCATTAGTGACTTAATGTTGTCTTGCTCTCAGTACATGTGCATCTGTGGAGTACTATGGTCGCGCTCTGGAGACCCTCATCAAGAACGTCACCATCCACTGCATTCACGGCAAGATGAAAAATAAGCGCAACAAGATCTTCGCCGACTTTCGGGCCCTGAAAAGGTGAGAGTTAGCTTACATATTTCTTGGCTCAAATGTAAAGATAATCTTTGTTTTTCTCCGTTTGAGTAACTTTAGTTTAATTCTGTCTTTATGTTACGTTGCAGTGGGATCTTGGTGTGTACAGATGTCATGGCCAGGGGGATTGATATCCCCGATGTTAACTGGGTGCTGCAGTATGATCCTCCCAGCAGTGCCAGGTGAGAATTGGATTTTGTGCAGTCCTTGGCCCGTCAAAAAGGTGCTGAGCTTACATTTTGAGAACGACTGATGAACTGTGGGTTCTCCCTTTGCTCAGCTGTAGCGTTCTGTCTTTCTCGCAGTGCCTTTGTCCATCGGTGTGGGCGCACAGCACGTATAGGTAATCACGGCAATGCCCTTGTCTTCCTGCTGCCAATGGAGGAATCCTACGTCAATTTCTTGTCCATCAACCAGAAAGTGAGTTCTGCTTTTTGTTTTGGAAAATTTCTCTGAAACCCGGATGCTAGTTACTCACCATATTCAGTCAGCTGTCCTTAAAATCAAAGGATCTTGCTGTTCTCTGCCAAAACTTGGTGCCAAGTTCTGCCTTGCCTAGAGCGACCTGGCCGTCACTCCACCTCCGCCTAGACCTTTTTACTCCAGTCTTCTTCAATTAAAGCCTTCTACCTTGAATTAGACTTTCTATCTTTTTTCTTGAGCTCTTATTTCTTAACCTAGGATAGCTCTAGCATACATACTTTCTAGACGGACATGAATATTTGCCACATGTATCTTCAAGGCACTGTGGCTTTGACTCTGGCAGTCCTTACTACTGCTTTCTTATAATACTGGTTATTGAAGCTTACTCAGTGTAATTTTAAATTGACATTGAATAAGAGGTTCAGCTAAGTGCCTGACAATCTGTAATGTTAACTTGTACACCCGGTATCTTTGTTTTTTTTTTTTGCCCTTTCTCCAGTGCCCGCTGCAGAAGATGCCCCCTGTCAGTGATGTCGTGGATGTCCTGCCCAAAGTGAAGGCCATGGCTCTGGCGGACCGTGCGATGTTTGACAGGGGCATGAGGGCCTTTGTCTCCTACGTCCAGGCCTATGCCAAACATGAGTGTAGTCTTATCTTCAGAGTGAAAGGTGAAAACCGTTACTTGAGGTCTTAACCCTAATGTATACAATTCTGTACTATGCACAGTTAAACCCCAGAAATGACTTTTGTTTTTTAAGATTTTGTGGTGCCTTTTTTTGTCTAGATCTGGACTTTGCTTCCTCGGCCCGAGGCTTTGCCCTCCTTCGCATGCCTAGGATGCCTGAACTAAAGGGCAAAACATTTCCTGAGTTTACCGAGGCAATAGTAGACACAGACACCATCCGCTACAAGGACAAGAACAGGGAGAGACAGAGACAGAAGTTGCTGGTTGAGCTGAGAGAGAAAGACAGGACCGCTCCACCCAGAAAGAACTTCGTGAAGAATAAAGCCTGGTCCAAACAGAAGACCAAGAAGGACCGCAGGAAAAAGACGGCCGCCAAGAGGAAGTTTGATGAGGTATTTGCATGAAGTGACTGACAATCCTATTGACACTTTGATAGAACCTGGTGTGTCCATGCACTACATTTATTTATGCCTCTCCTTAAACCATTATGTCTGCAGGGCTCCGATGTGGATGAGGAAGACATGAAGGAGCTTTTAAACGACACCCGGCTCCTGAAGAAACTAAAGAAAGGACAAATCAGTGAGGAGGACTTTGAGAAACAGATAACAGGTGAACCAAAGTCGAATCACAAAACAGAAGGACCATCACAAGCACGCAACAGCTCAGGTGATGAAGCCGTATGATAGAACAGCTGTAATCCATTTGGTCCATCTGACTGCAACACACCATTCTGCCTAGTTACTTTGATGTTGGAGATAAATCTGGAAAAGGAACCAAATGTATCAGTCAATCTTCTTGTAATATAATTGTCTACACAGAGTGAAGCTATACCTTTAACATTTGTGGCAAATAAACAGGTTTTTTTTCCCTTTTCAGTAATGGTTTTTATTTGGGAGTTGTGGGGCGCAGCAGTTATAAATAGAGTTTGATGAGTTCGTCGCTGACAGCAGACGGGGTGAGGACTCCCAGGTCAGTGAAGAGGAGGGTGATGAGGGAGGGAGGTGTATAATCAATCATGGGATGCTCCTCTGACAGGTTCTGTACAGTCTTCAGGGTGTCCGCCTTGTACTGCGGGGGAGAGAAGAAGAAATACGATGGAGCAATAGCAAATGAAAATACTGTGCCTTGGTACCGGCCACGACTGCTGGAAATTACATCGTACCTTAAATTTATCTGGCACATCCTGCTGGTTGAGCGGATAGAGACGGACGAACTTGAAACTCTCTGCCACAACGTAGAAGGGCTTGTTGTGAGCTTTAGAGCACACTGCCATCTGATACGTACCAATCTGCACAGGCAAAGAGATCAACATCGAGGGTTATGCTCATATCTTCATAAGCAACATCGATGGAGTAACAGACGCTTTACTGGAACACACCTTGTTGATGATCCCTCCGCTCTCCACAACTCCCTCCGCACCAACAATGACGAGGTCCACCTTCTCCAGGACGTACCTGTGGACAGTGACAAAACGAAAAATGTTCTGCATAAATACAGCTCAATTCTTGACATCTTTTTCCAAGAAAATCTCGTTACTAAATAATATTCACCCCACAGCTGCATCCAGGACTACTGTCACTGGAACATTGAGTTTCCTCAGGGCTTCTGCCATCTGTCGCCTAGGGGGAAAAAAAAAAATCAAGACTCAATGAGTGTGTGTCCCTTCAGAATAAATCTAGGACACAATTTAGTGACACTATTCACTCACCCAGCTGCGTCGGGCTGGGATTCAGTGACATACACAGAGAAGCGCTTCTTCTCGGCTGCAGCTTTTTCCAGCACCCTGAGCACTACTCTGGAGAAGGAGTGAGTCAGGATTTTCTGAGAGAGAGAAATATTAAACACAAAAGGAAATAAGGGAAATGGGAGCAAATATGACCGACAATCACTGGGTTGGCCAAACATGAACCAACAACAGTAAATACACAGTACCATAATATGTTAAATGAACCCATAATGACTGTGGCATCACTCACAGCGCCGTCTTTGATGAAGGTGTGACAGAGCTTGGCCACCTTAGTCCTGGACAGCGAGATCTTCTCTAGAAACAGTTCTCCTCTCTCCTCCATCACTTTCTTACAGCGTGACAGATCCTGGGACAGACAATATGGAGGTCAGTCTCCTGAACTACATGTGCATGTAGTGTGTATACTATAGTGTAAGTAGCATCCCATTCCAAAAGTGGCCTTGGAATTTCAGTTGAAGAGACGTTTCTCAGAGGCAGAAATACTCTCATTGGTTAAGTTAACCCTCAATGAGCAGAGCCAAAGAACCACAGATTTTGAGCTGGCAAACTGGCAAACTCGACTTGACAAAGAAGGAACGCTGGTCAAAAAATATACATGGAAATAACATTTCCATTTGACAATGGCATTCATGATCTGGTCAGCAGGCTAGCTGACTAGTTTACCTAGATAGCTGTGGGCTATAGGGTTTGAACTTGTAAGATAACTTAGTATGGTTAAATTGCATTTCTTTAGTTATTATCAAGAGCGCTAAGCTTCATAATATTAGCTTCCTCTTCTTTTATTCCTTGGTTTTTTCCCTGGGCTTCACCCTCACCCTTATCCATCTTTGGCTCCGCCCATTGAGGTTCAACTCAACCAATCAGGTTATTTCTGCCTCCAAGAAATGCTTGTACAACTAAAACTCCAGTCTGCTTCTTCTCAAAAGGTAAATACTTGGTATGTTGGTGTGATATTTCTCTTTCACAAAAATAAGCCAAGAAAGCATGTGAGGGACTCGTCCCATGCCACTGACCTGGTGCTCCAGTGATGTGAGACTGATGAAGCGCAGGAAGAGCTCTCCCCCCGAGGAGACGGCCACAGAGGAGTCCACTCCTGTCAGGCAGTCTGTGGCCCAGGTCAGGCTCTCCCTCAGGCCCAGGATCGTCTCTCCTGGAGGGGGACGGTACAAGTCATCAACCTGGCTGCTTCAGTCAAGTCAACCACTGCATTCATCACAGGTATGATAAATGAGCACTACCGTTATGTGTCATGTGTTTTATTATAGTGAGATGAGCACAGGGTGAACAAACCTTTGTCTCTCTTGAGGAACTCCAGCAGAGTGCGGATAGCGGCGACAGCAGAGGCCATGTCCGGGTCTTTCCTCATCTGGGTCCTGAAGTACTCCACCAGCTCTAGAGGGATGACAGTGGCCCACTGTTAGCTGAGTGATGTTTGTGATGCTAACGAGCTAACGTTAGAGGAGAGAGGAGACAAAAAAACTCACCGTCTTCGTTCATCTTCAGACTCACAGCACGGCCAAACGGCTTGGGCTTGCGTTAAATCAAACGGTAGTGAATGGCACTCGGCTGATGCTCAGTGAACTAAGTAAGCTAGAAGTGTTTGACACATGCCAGAGCTGGCTGTACTCCGGACTGCAGCCTTCGTTCAAATAAAACAAACTACAAGATTCAAACTAAACTGTCGCGTTTAAAATAAAGACTTTTAGCCAAACTCCTCAAAGTGTTTAATGTTACAACAACAAAGCACGTCAAGTACTGTCCACAAAGTTTTGCTCACACTATGATGTTACAACGCGTTAGCTCATCCTGCAAAGGTGGAGCTGCGGGTTGGCGTGTCGCGGATTGATGACGTTTTTTTGTCCTGAGTAGTGGTGTCTTCTGGTGCTGTCGGAAATATTGAGTTTACAATTTGAAAAGTAGCTCTGCACCACGCGATTTATAGAATAAAACAACAGCCACGATGTGTTATTATTTTACGCCAAAAGCGCCTTAATTTGTCGTATTGAGGACTTTCAAAATGGAAGGTAGGAGCTTATAGGAGAACCTGAAGGCAGCATCAATTACACACAAGCAAGCGATGGATATCAGCATGAAATAAATCTCCATTATTGCCGTTTTCCCGGGTTTTCCCAAAGCAGCAGAGATGGTTGCTATTATTATGCTTATTATTATTATTATGCTTGCAGTTTAGACTATTAAATAGCCTATGGACCTACAACAGATAACATTACAGTTAACATTATCTTAAGCACTGAAAGTGTGTTGATGACGAAAACCTCCTGTAGAGGAAGCCCTTCACCAGTACAACTTTTATGAGAAAATAACATGATCACTGTGCAGACAATGCAAAAGTTTGAAAAGTTCACTAAAGTTTCACTACATCCTGTGGCGAGGTAACAGTCACATCATCGAATATCGCTTACCATCAAAACTTCCAGTCCCGCCTTGAGAGACAGGGACTCGAGTCACATGACTTGGACTCGAGTCAGACTTGAGTCACAATTTTAGCTGCTTGAGACTTGACTTGATGCATGAAGAGAAGACTTGAGACTTGACTTGACTTGACTTGGGTTCTGGTGACTTGGGACTTGACTCTGACTTGTACTTTGATGACTTGAAAAGGTTTCTAAAGTCTTGACTTGAGATCTTGTGTTTGTGTAAATGACTTAGATTGAAAGTGATGAGATTTGTTCCAGCAGACGACTGAATTAAAATTCTGTTTTCTGAATTTGTATGGAATGATTGAATTTATTGAAGTTGAAACTGATTCTAGAAATCAAACTCATGATGCTCTTACCAAGTTTTTATCCTATTAAAACCATATTGCATTGAAAAGTCCTAGATATTTAGTTTTCTTTAAGATATTAAATTGATACTGGACTCTTGATTTGTTCTGACTTGACTTGCTGTTCTACATTTAGACTTGAGACTTGACAATGACATGGACTTGACTTGGTAATCTACATTTAGACTTGGGACTTGAATTGAGATTTGTGCGTCAAGACTTGAGACTGACTTGGGACTCGAGCAGAGTTGACTTGGCCACACCTCTGATATAGCCTAATCTCTGGGGACAAAGTGATGACTGATACTGACTGACAATATTGGCTATTATTTGGTCAGTGTGATAAATTATTAGATGTAGGTCACCAAACTATCAGTTGGTTGATGTGGGGTTTTTTTTGTTTTTTTTAGATATGGCTCCCAAATAAATTTCTAAAGGATTTTTGCTTGGTCTCTACTCTCCATTTTAATCATAACAACAATAACTAAGCTATAAATGTGGACTCACTTAGAGCAAGGTGTGTGATGACAGCCAGTACCACGCTGATTCCAGAGAAATGACCCATTCATTTCCCCATTGGCAACTACAAAATAAATGTCAAAATAAATGTCATGAACTGGAGATTTTATGTTCCCTTTAACAGACCGTGTGGGCTACAATCATGAACAAGGAGAGAGGATTCTTTTAGACAGAAATGGAGTCAGGCTCACGTTTCATCCACTGTTATGCAATATAATCTCATGTAATAGCCCATGACTTTTTTATCAAATCCCCCATAGAGGTCAAATCCTTTCTTACTGAGTTTTGAGCGACTACCAGAGGGCAATATGATAATTTTTCCAGTTTTATAAATGTGATTCAAGCTTCATTCATTCATTCTTAGTTCATTATCCCCCCCCCCCCCCAGAGCTTTAGGTACATGCAAGAGGAATATGAGCACAAACATTAGGCCCATGACAAGGATCACTTTCTTCATGAGCATAGGCAGGAAGGAGCCAACCAGGAGAACAGCATCAAAGACATCCAGTAATGTACGGGTTCCACATACACCTTCATGAGGAGCTCCATGGTGTATATTGCACCAAAAAATCCTCCCCAATCATGAAGATGCCCTGTTTTTTTTGTTTTGTGTTTTGTCCCCCTCCTTTCCTCTTCCCTTTAAACTGATATATTTCTGGCTAAACGAACCACTTCCATCCAGGCCTCATGGTTCCTCTGACTAGCATGGTTCATCCTTGCTGTGGAGAGTTCCATAGATACGTATAGTCCACTAGAGACTGGCACCATGGACGGGTTGATAATGAATTAGAAGGTAGCCATCTTACAGCAGTGAGCCCTAAAAGCCACCTCTGAGTTAAGCGTCAGACATGAGTCATCATCATGAAAAGTGGTGAACAGTCCAATTCTGCTCCTATTATATTATAGTGGACATATTTTGAGAGACCCTTTCCCAGAAAGCTTTAACCTCTCGGCACTCCAAAAACCATATGCATAAATGTAATATGGAGATAGGGATATTTTCATCAAATGTCTTTTATTTGTCATCAGATAAATGCACAAAGTTAAAGCTTGTAATTTGATTATTCAGGTTCTGTGTAATATTCTTCCATACTCTATCCCAGTTTATTGAAGAGCCACCATAATCAATGCATTTGTTCCTATATTCTTCTAATAGCAAGCGGGGATGTGATAGTGAGCAGCTATGGAGAGACTCATAAATGAACGATATACTTCCTTTTAAAACCTTTTTTTATCAACTCCATGAGTGGATGGCTGGTAGGTTGTATGTTGATGGGTATTCCCGCTGCCCGCATAGCTGAACCGCATAACTGCAAATACATGAAAAACTGTGATGTTGAAATAGCTGATTCAGCGGTAACAAGGAAGATTTTGCCCAGTTATAACTGGAAATATAGCAAAATATATCAAATATACTAAGGTCACTTGGAAGGGATTGCTTGATATTTGACAAAAACAACAAAACATCATCTGCAAATAAGGATAAATAAATGGAAATAATTCTAACTGGCTCAGCTGATTGTCATAGCCTGTGTAATTCTCATCCCAAACTGCACAGAATATTACAAGTACAAGTAATTCACAAGTTATTAAAATGTCATCAAGAAAAAAAAAGATTAAATTAAGTTTTGACACATTTGCATGATTTTAATATCAATCTACTCTGAATGAGTGAGACTCATTTGCTCACAGCAGATTTCTCTAACAGACTATGTTTTTAAACTATCTGCAGGCCGACCTGCTGACTTTTTTCCATTTTACTTTAACTGCTGGAGTCAGACAGGAGTGAATGAAACGTTTCCCAAAGTGCAGCATTCAAAAAATAAATTGGAAATTGTTTTAAAATACTGATTTATGATGGGAAAGACATGGATATAATTACTAAGATGGTGCGCTAGCTAAGATCAGTTCATCTCTGGAAACAAAGGTGTGTTCGTCGATCTTTTAGCTGTTAACATATCTGATTGGAAATTGGACTCCTTTATGAAAGTTGAATAAGTAGTTCCTCTTTTTTAGTCTGACTTTCCAAGATCCTTTAACAACAATCATCCTCAGAGTAGGTGTGGAGCAGGTTGGTCCTAGGATGGCAGGATTTACTGTTGATCCCTCTGGGGGAGTTGTGGGCCTAATTCAACCAAACATCTGTGATGGGAAGTTCCTACTTGATCACCCACTTGTCTTTTCATCTAACATCCAAGCCATTTTTCTAACAGAGGCACTCGCCCGCAAGGGATAGATCCATCCAAACCTGTGTATTGGCAAATTGGAAAAAGACGAAACCTCATTTGGATGAGCTAGTGCAGGGCTAACGCTGATCCTATATGGGTGTAACTACAATGAGGCTAGTCCTGACTCCTGACAGGGAGTGGGGTAGGGTCATGGATGGGTAGGATGCCTATTTGGGTGCCAGCATGCAGTGGACTGTGGGCTACTCAAATCCTAACAACCCACCTACAATGTGCATGTGACCAGTGGACTATGACCTTTGCCATTTTGTATTTGCATTATTTGAGGCATTTGTCACTGCAGTCTGTTGTTAACACTTGTTTCCAGGATCCCAGAACAATAAACAATCCTCACCTGACTGTTAACGTGGGCCTGGTCAGTGTCTGTCTTACGGTTCAGCCAATATCTACTGGTTGTGTCCACCCTACTTTCCTGGGAAAATTGGCAACAAATGTTGAGATAGCAGGACTGACAGATACATCAATCAGCACTTTCTTCTTTTCTCTTAACTAAAAATGACCTTGCATTTTCACTCCACTTTCCTCTTGATCTCACACATGAACCTCTGTCTTATTTATAGATATCTTCATTTTGATCCCACTGAAAATCAAACCACTCTGGTTCCCTAAATTGTGTATCAGTTGAATTCAGTGATTTGTTGTTGTTTTTTTTTCTTAATTTTGTCAATTCTACATCCCCTCCTTTGATATGCTTGTTGCCAATTTTTACTGTTAATCTCCTAATCTCATATATATTTCACAGTATTCACCAATATCAAATACCAGTACCAAATGCTTTCAGTTGTAGGACCAAGGTTCCCTGCCGAAGTGCCCCTGAGCAAAATATTGAGCCCCCACCCCACTACCTCCAGAGGCACTGTTCTGTGACTCAGTGGTTCTCAAAGTGAGATCCGGAGGCCTCCAGGGGTCCTTGATTGGGCTCTCAGTAAAATGAGGAATTATTTAATTTCACCACAAATGATCCCAATGAGAGAATGTATAAGAAAGACTATTCTAATCACAGATTTCATTGTCACTACTATTATCTCCCACACATGTAGACAGTTTTTAGGCTGACATGTTTTTTTTTGACACAAATACACAGTATACATCATACTAAGCAGTATCAAACGAATGGGAGTTATACAAGTATATGTTATTTTATGTTAAAAAATAAAAGCATAAATGAGTGTTTTCTGAAAATATAATTGACTTTTGTTCATATTGGTAGTTGCCCCAACTGGAGGTCATAGCTTAGCCTCCGTTATATTTACCAGTACATCGCTGTAAAAAGAGAAATTCCATAAAGGGATTATTAAAGTATCACATTATTATCATTATATACTATGACTTTACCTCTTTAAGATCTATGCTGAAAAGGTGGGTGAATTATTGTGCAGATAAAGCTGAGTTGAGGCGGGTTTACCCTCCGCTACATCCCCGCTGAATGTTACAGCGTGCAGGCGCTGAAGTTGCAAGCAAAACTTTTTATTGGATGAGTGCATATCCAGGCTTTTTGCAGGCTCTTTGTTCTCCCACCACACAGCAGGGAGACAGATCTCTCTCCATAGTGCAGCTGCAGGCTCCCCAACACCCCTCCCGTCCGCGCTCTCCGGTCTGCGCAGGCGCAGTGGCTCCTCTGTGCGCTCTACTGTTTGCATTGTGTCTGAACTGCCGGCGAGCTTTAAAAATATTATACCCACCGCGGCAATGTCGGGCAGGTCGGTCCGAGCTGAGACCCGGAGCAGGGCAAAAGATGACATCAAGAGGGTTATGGCCGCTATTGAGAAAGTACGAAAATGGTAAGAGAAAAGAGAGGCAAAAACACCCTTTCGTTATCTAACACGAGAAAGCCTTGCTTGTTGGGGGAGGAGAGGGAAGGAGCGAGAAGGAATACGGGATGAAATTGAAAGAAAGGGCAATTTTTGAACGGGATTTACAGCAGATGTACTTGCAACTCAGGTGCACCGGGGCGCACTAGTGCGATGCAGCATCCTGTAGTCCGGGTGCCAGTGAACACACAACCTGTGTCCTTTTTTTCCGCAGATTTTAACAGCTAGGGTTGAACCCAGAAGCCATTTCGTTGCAGTCACATGAAGCCATTGCTTTCTCCTAACCGCTGTTGTGCTTGTGTCTCCGGCGGCAGTTTAAAGGCAGCAGGATGAGTCAAAACGTCCAATAACTCCGACTTGGAAACAATTTGACGACGGCGCTCTTGAGTCGGAGTAGTTTAGTCCGTCTGGAGTTTTAAATTAAGCGCTTTGAGTCGCCCTTTAGGTCTGATAGAGACTAAGGCACGGTGGGGGTTGGGAGAGGGAAGTAGGCTACTGTAGTGCATGGCTGAACACGCAATGAGTCAGTCTTAACGTTTAACGGATAAAAGAGCCGGTTTTATCAACTTATAGCACGAGGAATCTCATTTCCAGAGGAGACATGACCGCGGATACCAGTTGTATAAGCCCGCTCGGCGGTGTAATTGAAGGATAGATATATAAATATATAAATGTGATATGTTTTATCTGGTGGGTTAATCAGACCTCCCCGGGTCCAAATCAGTGTACTAGTAGAAGTTGTGGTCTTCAGTTCTGAAAACTACTTTGCCTCAGGTGTTTTAGGTGAAGTCTCGTGCATGCTTTGGGGCATTTAGATGACGTAAAATTTGATGTATCTTTTTGGTTGCTTTTTTTTTTTTTATGTTTTGTTCTCTTATGAGTAACGAAAAATTAATATATATGCACATTGTTGTAGGGACTCACTGTGTGTCTGTGGTACTAAAGGTGACTTTAAAGTGACCCTGTCATCATTTATGGAATTTGTTTTATTTTATTTTTTATTTTATCTCTCATGATATTTAATATTGTAATTTTCCTCAAGTGACTTCTAGTGTGTCTACGGTGCTCAATAGTGAGTTTATAGTCACCTTAGCATTTATTTGTTCTGCTGTTGTCTCTATAATATTCCTATAGAGATTTAAAGTGTTGCTGTGATATTCAATAGTGAGTTTATAATGACCTTATTGAACTTTTTTAACTCCTATGGCATCACTATAATATTCCTACAGGGACTTAGTAGTTTTACTGTGGTAGTTATATAATATCCATTTAAAATGTATTTTAGGATTACAGTAGTCCTTTTTCACAAGGGAGCTGTTTGTGTTATTGCCTTTAGCTCTTGTTTTGAGTCAGTTCAGTACAGCTGGGTGTCTCTCTACACAGGGAGAAGAAATGGGTGACTGTGGGAGACACGTCCCTTCGCATCTACAAGTGGGTGCCGGTGACAGAGCCCAAATCAGATGATGTAAGTCCAGCTTACTTGCTGTCATGATGTGTTGTACCCACACATGTTGCACAAGTAGTTATATACAAACCCAAATGTCTTGAACAGATACTTTATGCTGACGATGTAGAAAATGAGTACGTACACTGATTGGTTTTGTATGTTTGTGTTCATGTCACTCTTTTGCATTTGAATTGGATTTTAGTGGAACTGTTTTCTTGATATCCTCACGCTCTTTTGTTGTGCTTGAACGCTGTTGCTTCCTCTCGTTTGTTTTAGAAGAACAAGAACAAGAAGAAGGGCAAAGATGAGAAGTACGGCTCAGAGGTGACCACTCCAGAGAACAGCTCTTCCCCAGGGATGATGGACATGCATGGTGGGTGTGACGCTCAACACACACCTACAGCCAGAGGGGTTGTTTAGGGTAGAGCTGAACAATTAATCGAAGAAGAAAAAAAATCTAATCTTTTGCAATTTCCAAATGGCAGAGGCAGCAGTTAATTTCTTAAGAGAGAGTTTCGTCCAAAATGGATTTCTAAACAAGGAGTTTTAGAGCTGCAGGTGATCTTTGGTCCATGAATCAAAACCTTTCATCAGACACAAACTCAGTAAATTCTGCACGCTGACATCTATTTTTTTTTTTTTTTCAACAAAATCACTTTTCTTTAATCAATTTCAAAGTTCTAAAAAATGATGACAAGAAAAACGTGTAATGATATGAATCGCAGTTTAAATCGCAACTGCAATATTCTGTCAAATAATCACAATTCGATTTTTTTTGTCAGTATCTTTCAGCTCTAATTCAGGGTATCCATGGATTCTTAGAGAGTCTGAAAAAGTCTTAAACTATTTAAGTTTAAGGCCTACAAGTATGGAAATATCTTAAATACAGATATTAGAGGACTTACTCTTTTTGTCTGCTCTTAGATTAATACATTGCATATTGTAGTACTAACAGAGCTAGTGGTACCATATGCAAAACATGTTTTTTATTTTTATTTATTTTTTTCATTGTATCTCTTGCTTTACTAACTGTAATTGTAGTGTTAGAATCCAAAACTCTTTAAAAAAGCATATATTTTCTGAGCGCTTTTCCTTTTTATGATGACCATGGGATTGTTTATAGGGAGTAGTGTGATTGTATACAATTTCACAATCAAAGTACAAACTCAAATCACTCGTCTTTCTGTCCATGCTAGATGACAACAGCAACCAGAGCTCCATCGCTGACTCGTCCCCGGTGAAACAGGAAAACAGTTGTAGCACCAGCCCCGCCCCGGAGCCCGCCACCGTGTCCCACCGCGACAACAGTGAGACCAAGAGTGACCAGAGCCCGGACAGCAAGAGGGGTGAGACATGTGCACACACACACACACACACACGCACACACACAAGCATACGATCTCAAATGCTGTAGTTAAACACACTTACAGCGGGACACAGACACAGTGCAGCTGTGGTTATGTTATTCCCCTCGGGACTTTAACTGTCACCCCTCCGTTGGGTTTCTCTGTCTCCCTCTCATTCTCTCTCTCTCGCTCTCAATTTGTCTTTTTTACTGTGTCCACTTTACTCTCCGTCTTTCCTGATCGGTCTTTTTCTCTCACATTGATTGGACAGAATTGACTTCTCATATAAACGTATAAAAGTAGTATATCTCCCCTGGCTTATATAGTTTTGTTCACATCTCCGTCCCTTTTCAGAAATTTCATCAGAGTGCAGTTACTCTGTGCGACCACACAGCGGCACTAATGTGTCTAAAATGGCTGTGTTTCTTGTTCTTCACTGATGAAAAACTACCTCAAAGTTTAAAATAACCTACTATATACAGTCTTTGGTCCCCTCTGAATCTGGTGCCGTGTGTTGTGTTCCTCAGGTAAGACCACCCCTTCTTCAGAGACCTCAGAGAGAGCACAAAGTGCCAAGAGAGACAGCCTGTCCTCAGGGGAGAAGGACTCCTCAGACAGCAAAGCCACTCAGGTATGGACATCTGTGCACATCTGTCTTCAAAGCCTAGCCTCACAAAGGGATCAGTCTGGTAGCCCATGTAGTAGTGATGGTTAATGGTAAAATGGCCACAGAATGCAGATCCATTAGCCTATTATCAACAGTTCTTGTGTTGCTCTAGATCAAAGTTATTGCTAACTTATTCCCTAAACCAGTGGTTCTCAACGTGGGGTTCGGGGACCACCGGGGGCCCTTGAGGGGGTTCCAGGGGGGTCCCCAGCAAATTGATGAATTGTTAAACTTCATCATTATTTAATTTACAAGAAGTTAACACAATTAGAGAATGTAGAAGAATGACTGTTGCAACCATATTGTGTGCTGCCTGAATGCACATAGTCAATGTTTGGATATTTGTAGAGTGACATAGATGGACTGTCTATTGTCTTGTCTGGTTTGCACTGTAGGTGGGGTCCTGCTGTCCTTGTCCAGCAGTGGTGGAGCCCACTGTTGAACCATGTGTGCCACCATGTACTGTTTCACTGTGCAAGTTGTCGATGTGTCTCTGCACCCAAACCACAGAGACTACCTCCTGTATATTCATTGTACTTGTTGTACAAAGCAATTCTGACCCTCTCTTTGCGTTTTTATCCGGTAGGACCTGGAGGAGGAGGCCCCACCCAGCAAGAAAAGCAAACAGGAGTCCTCATCTCAGGACTTTGAGGAGAGTTAAATGTTCTGGGCTGAGTCATTTCTCTCCTTCATCCTCCTCTCTTCCTCCCTCTGTACCTCCCTCCATTAACCCTAGATAATTTGGGGGTAATGGACTCACCAGTTCTCGTCCCTCTCCTCTTTTTCCTCCTTAGCCACCCCACCCCACCCCCACCCCCCTGCCCCACTTGTTAATACCAAAGGGAGAACGGACATCTCTCTTCCCCTCCTAACCCCTCCTAACCACCCCCCCCCCCCCCCCGATTTACCATATTTGCCCTAACACTCCTCTGCCACAGAGGGAGAATGGATATTACCTCTATTCGCTAATCCCCTCCGTGCTTCCTCACACTTCTCCACACTCTCTCTCACTAATGCCAAGAGAAGCTCTGAACCCAGGCTGCAATTCCCCTCCATGACCAGGGGGTGGCGCTGCCAGCCCAGCCCAGCCCAGCCCAGCCCAGCCCAGGCCAGGCCAGAAGAGAAACACTGACCTGCATCTGTGACTTAAAAAGAATAACACTGGGGATTTGATGCTGATGTCCACATCAGCGAGCGTAGGACGAGGTTGATCCTAGACTCTGGTCTGAGACCGTTTGAAATGTTTTACTCCCATCGGTTTAGCTCAGGACACGCAGAGGCTAACCTGGTCCTAGATCAGTGGCTACGGGAAACCTCCACCTAAAGACCACATCACTTCAATCCTCCCAACTCGCCTCCTGTTAGACTAATGTTCTATATTTGTTTAGGAAATGTTTAGGGTTTTTTTCTCAGGAGGGTCAATGCACTGTTATGGTATATCACAGTCGATCACAGATAGATTTGCTGCTGTAGTGGATGTGTCTTTTTTCTCTATCCATGAAAGTTCTCCATTCACTTGTTTTCAATGAGTTAGTTCTGGTATGTAGAGGAAGAAGACAACGGTACTGGTCAAGTTAAACTCTTTAGATGAATAGTGAAGACAGGCATAGGTAGCATAGGTCCTGAAGGTGTGCCTTGTGTTGCTATGATCAAACATACTTAGGTCAAACAGTTTTTTGAATTACACTTTTGGTGCCATGTTTTGTTTTGCCTTATAATTGTCACTAATGAGTTTTTTTCAATATTTATATTCAACCACAAAAGTTTCAGTTTGATTTTTAGTTGCAAACAATTGGAGACTGGAATTTAAACACTACCCAGAAGTAATATTGTCTCCTGTAAATTCAACATCTGCAAAACCTCATAAGTCCAAATTCATCTTGAGAATTTCAGCGGTTTCTCTCTACACCCTGGTTACTGGTCTGTTTCCGCTTGAGGCGACACTCTGTTGTTTTCTGGCTGTGTTTTTCCTCTAAAGTCGAAACAGACCGGTGCTGGTACTGGTTTCCTGTCTGGTCCGCCGTCATGACGTACATTTTCATCACTTCTCATCTCTGTAAATGTTCTGTGTATCACTACTTACCTATGACCTACAAAGTTTTGTGTAGCTCACAATAAGAGGGTCCAGTCTTTTAGCTCGAGCATTGGTTCTAATCCTCCTTCAAGGTGCTGTCTATTGGCTGAATCCATACACGTCTGGCATCAAGCTCTTGGTTTTGTGCAGATTTGTCATCGACATCAATGTGCGATTTACTTGAACTTAATGGTAAGGATTCAGACCTATGACCTCTAATGTACAACCTCACACATGTAAGATTTAGTTGCAGTAATTACTATTTACTGGTGAATATTGAATGAAATCAATTGAATCACAGTAAACCAAGGACTTCATATAACAGGGGCTAGATATGAGTACTTAATGAATTACTTGATCAGATGATCTCAGCAAATCAGCAGTCACATGGATGGAGAGAAAAGAAAATAATAAAAAAAAGAAAATTGTCTCAGTTTAGAGGATGGATTAGCATATACCTCATTCCCAGTCCAGCAGCGCTGGTACTTAAAATGCTATGTATTGACATTAACAGTTATAAACAGCATTATGTACACTCAGTTAAAAAAAAAATCTCACTTATGTTGTAGCTTTCACCTGATCGAGCCGATTGCTTATAGTTTGCTCATAACTGTGTGTAAAAAAAGAGCTGTGAGATATGTTGTTTTTCTTGGGACCATGTTGTTTCACTTTAGATCTTGTACAGATTTATGGTTTGGTTTGACTTATTTATTCCATCAGTAGTGCTTGGTTTTTATCATGTCCAATGGTTTTGTTTTCTTAATAAAAGTCACAAAACTTTTACCTTTTTCTGTGTGTTTTGGCGGACTGATCCGAGCATCAGACAATTGGAAGGGAGCTGGTGTTGATGATCTTCAGTACAAGCCTCAAAGAGGAACCTCTCATGTTCTTCTGCAGGTTATTTAACAGCACTCGTTTCCCAGATGTACGACAACTGAGAGCTCATGAAAAATGGAGCAGGCTCTTTCTGCTGCCCGAGCCTGTCGGGGGTAATGGATCCGGGGATGAAACAGTCATGAGCAGTGCCACCGCTAATCTGTATTGTCCTGTGGGATAATAAGTGGGCTTTAATGCTGTTTGAGAGGCAGTAGATCTGCTCGCATTGCCCTGTGGGTAGAAGGCAAAGGCCTACTTTGTGCTTCTGCCTTGGTTAAATAGTATCGCAGTAAAATGAAAGGCTGACAGGAAAAAAAAGTGCAAACGACAACCAGAGACTGTGTATTTTTCATAGTATTTCTATTGAACTGTTAGGAGTATACAGTACATAGAAAACAGTGACATGTTACAATACGTCCACATCTGTAAATGGTTTGAACACTTTGCGAAATGTTAAGAAACCATTTATAGACGTGCCTGAAAGTGTTACATATAAAACATTGCACTAGTTAGACGCATCACTTACTGAAGTAGAAAGTACACAATGTGTTAAAAGTCAATATCTATACAGGTGGGCTTTTCCCCGGAGTGGAAACATCCGTATCATACAATGTCAATCTTATCAACACGGCAGAAAAATAAAATACAGTACACAAAAGAGATATTTTTTGTTCCATGGCACTATGTGCACATTTATCAGAAGGAAACTTCTGATCGATATTTACAAAGAAAAGTGTCAATTAGTTAGTCACATATACTATACATTGTTATATCGGAAGATTCAATATGATCCAAACTTGTGCTTAAGAACATTAAGATAATTCAAATTGACGTCGCTATACAGGTAGAATTTTAAGAGGACAATATATGAAATCCACAGGTAATATAAAATGGGACAGTACATATTTTACTAATCTGTATTGACCTTTGATAAAATCCCAATGTTTTTTGCTTTAGAATAAGAGTTTTTAAGTGTCTTGGATGCTGAATCTTTAAAGTGGACAGTGCAATACAACGTTACTAGAGGCTTCTATAGTCTTCATCTGGGTGGGTTCCTCTAACATGTAGCAAGACGTGTTTTAAAATCCCATTTATAATACAGTAGTCCTAGTATAGACTATACACTAGAATCAGTGCTAGCTTATTTCCCTGTATGCATATCACTGTGGTTCGTGACAGATCTCGAATACACCAACCTCATAACCAGACAGAATAAATAACATAACACAACAACTTCATCGCCAGCTAAAACAAACCCTCAGTATCTACTTTACAGTGGCCTTATTCTAGTATGTTAACCTGTATATTAACCTATGGAAAAGGAGTGTAAGTACGCAATAACGCTGTATAGTTCCTTCATGAAAATCTCTCTAATACATAATGTGCTTAAGTATACGAACGCAATTGTTTGTAATTAAACTGTGTTGTTAGATATACTATCTATTAGGGGAATTTACGCTAAATACTTGCACAGTATTGTTGTGTCCTCCAATACTTTTCCACAGGTTAACACAGAAGGCCTTTGTAAAACATCTGACATGGCAGTATTGTTCTCTGATTGGTTTTCAGCCGTAAAGACAATGGAATGTCATACAGAAGACAGGAATGTCATGAGGCATTAAGCGTCAGTCCGGTGCTTCATTCTCCCTTCGTTTTTAACTGTGCTGAACTGTGTTCCCTCTTTTTTTGTTACTTAACAAATAAAGCCCGATAAGAGCGGATGTCGAACATCACCCATGCTATATTTAAAAACAAAATAAAATGCAAAAGAACACACATTAAAAACAAATAAGTGCAGAGGATGGATCCCTTTTCTTACAAAACATCGATATTGCACCAAAGCAGCATATTTGGACAAGCATTCTGCGTTATATTCAGAACAGTTTAGCTTTTTGAGTCTTTTAGTGGGATAGAGGATTTAGATCGGGACGGTGGATGACAGTGATATACATAAATACAATATAAAAATACATATGGAAAATCTGTTGTTTGGCTGTGCGAGGCCTAGTGTCAGGCATGAGCTGGACGGTAGGAGCTGTAATAAAGGGAGAGGACAACGGGTTAAAATGGAGTTAAAGAGTTCACCGTCGGTGTGGAAACCTCTAGAAGGTCTGATCGTCGTTGCAGGACTCGGTGGCGTGTCCGAAGGCCTCGCAGATGTCGCAGTAGGGCCTCTGGTCGGCCGGGTTGCCGTGGTAGGTGGAGTGGGGCACCGAGTCGGGGCTCTGGGCCTGGGTGGGACAGTCCTCCGTGTCGTGGAGGTCGAAGCAGTCGCAGATGTCGCAGAACAGGCGCGGAGGGGGGGGCTTCTTCTCCCGCTTCGACACGCCCTCGTCCAGCCTGGACCACGAGAGGGGAGGGAGAAGAGAGGAATAACGGGTGTCAGTCTGCTCAGTGCAATAGAGATGTCATCATTACAATTATGGGTGTCTGTGTGTCTCACCCGTCTGTCCCGTCGTTGCCGTTGAACTCAGCCAGAGCCATCTTCTTCAGCTTGATCTTCAGCTCCTCGTTCTTCCGCTGCAGGTCCACAATCACACTGTTCAGAAAGTTGATCTGCGGGAGACGACCGGACAACGGTCGCATAAACTCAAAATTAAAACTGGATTCTTGCACAGAAGCAAATCGTCCAAATCACTGTACAATCCACTATGGAGATATTCTGTATTATGCATTCTGCCCCTTCCGCTCTAAAGCCGCTAGATGCAGTTTATCAATACATTTCATACTCACCATTGTGAAATAATGAGTTGGTCTTCTTTAAGAACAAGAAGGGATTTGCACTGCATTATATTCATCTATAAAACTCTACTTTCAAATCTCCCACAACGTCTTTCCCCTCTGCTTGCTTTTAAATCCATTAACTACAGCACCAGATCACAGGACTGGTTCGATTAAGATACTGCACCCATGAATACAGAACTTGGCAAGGCTGGGTCCCATTACTATGCACCTTATAAACTGAATGATTTGCAAAGGGCTTTGAAGTGAGACTTTGTTGTTCCCCTGAGTGTTTTTAAAGCATTAATTTCTGGCATATTCTTGTTTCAATATAGACTGATTTTGAAGCTTTTATCTCTAACAACCTTGATTCATGTGATTGTCTCTTACAGTCTATCTCTGTTGTTCGAATGTTTTTGTGACTGAACTTGTCTGTCATTTTTGTAAAATACATGTTTTCTTGTCCTTTCTTGAAAAAGAGATTTTGATCTAAATCAGACTACCTGATTAAATAAAGGATTCAATCCATGAACCAAATCGCACTGATGTGAAGGTTTACATGGCGCAAATGAGAACATGATCAAGTTTGATATAGACATGAGATGCATTTGGATAAGCCGTACCTGTCCCTCAGCAAACTCCTTCTCTTCTCTCAGCCGGTCCAGAGCCGCGTCACCTGCAGAAGCGAAAGTGAAAACCAGAAAACAGGCTGAAACTCAAATATCTCTTTACCAGAACAGCGCGGACGCTCTGATCAAACCTCGGGTAATGCATCATTCGTGGAGTTGTGAAGAATCGCAGCTCATCTCCTCACCTGCGGACGGAGCTTCTCTGTCTTCTCCCTCTGAGGCCTGCGTTCCCATGAGCCTCTGCTCTAGGCTGTGAACGCGGCTCTGCAGCTGGGCTTTGTCTCTCTCCAGGGTCTCCACGGCAGACTGCAGGGTCTTGGCCACGGCGTTTTCTCCTCGCAGCACTGCAATCTACGGGGACGAAGCAGCAATAACCATCAAACAGATAAGTCCCTCGCACGGTTCAGTTTACATAAGATCAAAGTGGTGTTCTTAAGAAACAGGAAGACAGAGTGAAAGTGTGTGTGTGTGTGTGTGTGTGTTGTACCTCATTCCTCAGAGTTTCCAGCTCCTGGTCCTTGTCTGAGATTAAGGCTCCAGTGGATTTCTGGAAGTTTATTTCCCCCTCTGAATCTCTGTAGAAAGAGTGAGAGAATAATTTGATGCAGAAGTCCGCACTAAACCCCACTCTGGGACTGACAGAAACAGATCACTACTCTATAGGTGTGTGAGTGTGTGTATATGTGTGTGTGTGTGAGAGAGACAGAAAGAGAGAGAAAAGGAGCTTGCAAAAATAGACTTCAGTAGGTTTGGAGAAACTAGACTGCTCCCAAACTGCACTGAAGTCAAACTTGAGATAAATGCTGCACAGAAACAGCTGGGAAGGAACCCCAAATAATGAAGAACAAGGCTGTTTATCAAAGGTGAAATTCTAGGAGAGAAGGAGGGCTTTAGCGCCCACTTGGATTTTCTCATTTCATCTGTGCCAAGTCAACTCTAAATTTTATATGATACTTATGAAGATTTCCTTGGAAACAATATATAATATGGCACATACAGGTCCTGTGATTGTAGTCATCCAAGTCCAACTTGTTCCTGAATCGAACCAATGTTTATGGAGTTATAAAATCCAGCTTCTGTGAATAATTTGCTGTATTTACTTATGCATAAGTAAATAATAAAATGGCCAGAAACTTAAGTGCTTTGTTGATTCAACATAAATTTACTGCTTTAACAAATCAGACAGGTACAATATGACTTTGCTCGCAGCTAATATTACACAAGCAAAAATCAGCTTAGTTGTGGCTCAATGGATCAACAGTACTGTGGATCTTAATTCCATTATCAATTATAAAGGGCAATGGCTGAGCTTTCACATCTTTTTCTGAACCAATCTTATCAGATGACATACCTACAATACCTCAGTTAGACCCATCTTGATACATGTTATTGGATGTGAAGCAGGTAGTTGTGTTGAATCACAGCTCCTGTCTGTCTGCCTGTCTCTTCATCTTCTCTTCACCTGAGCAGGGAGGCACGCTCTCCCTCCGCAGCTGTTATTTCTGCTCTAATTGTCCATCACCTCTTAATTTCCCTCTGGCCAACACAACCGTCCTGTCAGCTCCTCTTCATAACCCTCTCTCTTCGCTTCTGTCTCTCCGAGCTTCTATCACAAATCTGTGATCCCTAACTGTCATCTTGCCTCATCTATCTATCATTGATCTATCATTTCACCAGTCGTTCAACATTCACTCTCCGCCTCCACCGCTGCTCTGGCATTAGCAGTGTTAGTGGTGGGATATTTTAAGGAGGGCTTAATCCTTTGATTACAGACCAGTCAGACTACACAAAGACTGAGTGTCCATTCTAATTGGCAGAAAATACAAGTGCAGACTTAAAATGGGCTTAAAAAAGGCGTTACAACAACAAAATGTAAAACTGTAGAAACTAAAGCCATATTTTTATTAAGCAAACTAATGGTTAGCATTAACTAGTATCAAACATATCTAGATACACAAGAGAGACATACATCTAAATGTCCTATCAGATGTCCAAAATTCTCAGAGGAAACACTGTTGTCCTTCAGATATGGCAAACTGTTTTTGTGATAAGCATTAATTAACATATAACATTGTAAATGTACATGGCAAATAAATTTGAGACCGACTGTAGTTTCTGGGGAATCTATCATCATTAATTACATGATAATGCCACATCCACATGGATTTCTAAAAAGGCACCAATATCCAATTTGTATACCTTGTGCCAGTAAAAGTCACATTAAAGTAAATCTGCAATGGAGTGCAAAAGCTGTGGCTTCCAGCACTAAATCATCAATCACAACATCAGAGCACATTAAAGGTCCATATTCTGCACTTTCCAGTGTTTTATTTTATGTCTTGAGGTCCATTAAAAGCTGTTTGTGTGGTGTCATGTACCAAAAACACTCTCAATCCATTTTTACACGACAAGAACAGGCTGTTTCTGTCGTTGTGTCTTTAAGGCTCATTAATATTAACGACCCTCTGTTCTGATTGGCTAACCGCTTCAAGAGTAAAACGTGAGACACCGCAGCCCGGCAGCTACAGGTAGGGAAAACTCTCTGGTAAAAAACAATGACAACCGCTCAACCGCTTTGAAAAAAACACTTTTGTTAGTCTATTATTTCTTACAAAAATGATAATGAGCGAACCTTTGTGACGCCACAAAGTTACGGAAGTCCAAACGGCTCATTTAGAGGCTCGCTTTTCTAATATGAATTGTGTGGATTTAGTTGCCGAACGTGCGTTTTAATACTTTCACCATGTTTAGATAGCACATCCAACTCCTTTATAATCACAGAGGCAAGGGGAATCCTGTTTTACATGATATGGGACCTTTAAAAGATCCAAAACAGTTGAGATAATAGAAACAGTGCATTTGGCAATGGCAGGATAATTCTGTGTAAAGATTGCATTGCTCATTGCTTGAGCATATAGGGCGCATTAATATAAGAAAGAATTTCAGTATTTGTCTTTCCTAGTTTCTTACCTGTTTCTCATGTCTGGCTGTTGGCTGTTACGGTCCACGTTGCGCTGAGACACAAACATACAATTATAGAGGCATTTAAAAACAGGCTAAAACCGTCTCAGCTTTAAGAGTTCAGCAGGTGGTCAATCCTCACTATGCCAAAACCTATTAATCAAAACAGGGTTTCTGGCTCAACAAACCATGATCTATTACAGGATGAAAGAAACATTGTTCCCATAATATGAATTTTTTATGAGATTTTAGGAAAGGTCAGTCAGTACCTCCTCAAGATGCTGAGACTTCTGCGAGGCCAGCTTCAGCTCCTCACTGAGTGGAGGAAGGAGAAAGGAGTAATGACATACTGTACTGCACTGAATGTACATTCAATTCTCTGTGATATCAATGTAACACATTCTCAGACTGAGAGCAAGTCTGCTCATCTGTTTAACTCTGATGTGGTGCCAGATGTTAACTGTCTGTTCACATCTGTTAAACACACACACACACACACACACACACACTTCAAGCTGAAACACTGAGGTCAGGATCCACAGAATGCTTGCTGTGGTGCTAATGCAGCTGCACCTGCTCAGATTTTTTGTGCATTTAACTTGGTCAGATTATATTCTGAAGTACGCATGTCAGGGTAATGTGCAAAAATGATGGGGGTTTTGACAAAACCCCCCAAATTAGGTAATAGAAACAGTAATTTTTTATATATGCATCTCTTTCTCCAAATGTTCCAGTGCCTTTTAAAGTTTCACATTTCATGCACATAAACATATTGCTGTAGAAATATTGCATCAAAGCAAACCAAGCCTATGGGAAAATGCATTGGCTTAGCAGTATATAATTTATTCTAGTCATTTATTTAAGTAAATAAGAAATTCAATTAAAGTCACGGGAAATAACAGTTTGGACTACAAACATCTTGAGTTGATTCTAACTTAATAGTAAATCTGTGTAGTTATCTCATCTTTGCTACTGCTATACCCACTGAAATAGCTTGGCTTTGCAATCTACAGACTAGTTCCCATCATTCAAAAAGCCATCTGTCTATCTATCTATCCCTGCTGCTCATGTAGCCTACTGTGCCATCTTATTTTAAACATCTTAAAGGATTTGACAACTGTAAAACCCAGGGTGGTTTACTCACTTCACAGTGCTAAGATCCAGTGGTGATATAGTACGTCTACTCCCCTGAATGCAAGATGCTATGATAGTAAGTCTGGTAATTTATGAATATGGATATTTTTGGATCGTGAAACCAAATGCTTTGCTAGAGAAATCCAGTTTAGCTCCATTCGGGTCATTCTTAGGATTTGTGTCATAGGGAGAACTCTGAAGCTGCGTGTGACAAATAGCCCAGTCTGAGCACCATCTGGGTGAAGAATTCAGCTGCCTGCTGTATAATTACATTCACCATGCCTCTGTAGCATCATCCCCTCAAATAGGGCAGGGAGGAGGCTGATTTAAAGGGGTATGCCGCCGAATTGCAGTGTACAAATATGTTTTCGTTTATACAGTTCAAATCTGTATAAATGAAAATTCCCTGCTGTTACTTTCTGTGAGGGTGAACAAGAAACTGATTTAGATGGATATTAAAAATTATTTTCTAATATAACAAGAGATGTAGTGGAGGGTAAACCAACTTGAACTCAGTTGCTCCACTATTTAGTTACATTTCCAAGCTAATCCAAAATTGTACAATGTAGATGAATGTATATTATAGCAAGTATCTTTTTATTCATGCAGTACATCGCTAACTGCAAAAGCCAAATGCAATTTCAGCAAATGGCTAAGATGGGTCACAATCATAATATAAAAAACACACTGAAAGACCATGGTCTCACTTCTCATCTAGGCTTTTTTATTGTCTCCAATAGATAAACAAATCTGCACTTCACACAGCACTAACAAATGCAAACACAAAAACACTCAGCTGTTCTCTCAGATGCCACAAAGCCACATTGACTCCACACAAACAAACACACACAAGCAGAGTCAAATAGAGACACACACACAGTCACACACACACACACACACTCTGAGGTCATAGTGAGAGTAGTGGCCATGTTGGAGCCAGGCGGTCCTAGGAGGAGAGACGGAGGGATTACATAACGCTCCCAGCAGGAGGCTGAGGAAGGACGCGCCTCAGATAGGATGGAGGAACACATTGTCAGGACGGGACGGGGAGGGGGGGGGGGAAATATAACCAAGCTACGTCTGTCATCATCAGACAGCCAAGGCATTTAACACCCTTATCTATATAGATTCATTTCTTATTGACATAGAAAAACAGACAAATGACAATCTAAACTGAGAGGATAATGGGCTATTCTGGAGGAAGATGAAATTGCTTTTTACTGTATGTAGTTACAAGCTATAGCTAACAGAAATGTGATGGCATCTCCATCTCCCGCTAGTCCTCCTTCAGGATGCTACATACTGATGACTACAATTCAGCCAATTATATCCATCTGGAGCTCTGACATCACCGCTCAGGGCCCTGATGACTCAGGGGAGGTGTGGCAGAATGACTGCTTAAAACACACACACACAAACACACACACACACTACATACCTCCACACGTGCACACAGAGAGGCACACATCCAGCTACACACCAGTCTATAAATAGACCTCCACATCAGGCTGGAAGATCCACCACAACCACAACAAAGCGAGGTAAAAAGCATGCGGTAAAAAGATGGAATATTTTTTACCCTGTACAAAAAACTGGTAATAAAGATAAGAATATGTTGCTTTTTATGATGCATCTGTTTTCTCTGTTGGTTTCCCATGAACCATCTCTAGAAACCACTTAAACACACCAAATCTAATGAACTGGCTGGCTGGCGTCACATTTGAAGGAGACACAAACGAGGAGAAAACACACTGGTTATCGTGAGCACTTACATTTCCTTGCAGAGAATTCCAATACGTTGGTTTTCCGAGCTGCTCCGCTCCTTAGAGAGACTGAGCTCTTCCTGGTATTTGGAGTTCTGCTGGTTCAGAGCCTTGAGCTGCAGAAGTCACAGAGACGGAGGAAAGGAAAGGGAGACAGAAAAAATACTGAAAAAAGAACAACAAAGCCCCTCACTGGAGGATGAATTGCTCTCTTCATGCTCCTCTTAATGCTTTGTCACATACATTAAGCATTCCTGCAGTTAGACTGATGTGGTTTACAGAAATAGATGCATCCTCATTTAACAGTCTCACACAGTCTCTGGAGGCTGTTTACCAAAGAAGACACTACAAGTATTTTTTATAGTTAACAACAGTATTTATCTTTCCATACACCACAAACAGAGTCAATCAACATCACATTCCCACATCTCATTTAAGACTTTTGCATCTTCCAAAAAGCTAGAGTTAGAACACAGATTATATTTAAAACAGATAATACCTTGAGACCCCATTCATAGGTTAAAATTAATATAAACCATATACCAGAGACATAACAGTTTCTTCTAGTGTATGAATACCTGGGGCAAACTTTTTTATTCTTCATTTTTCAAGTTTTACATTCTGTAGCTAAAACTCTTGCGTAATAGAGTCTGACTGTTCAAACTGCGTCTCAGACACGTGAAGTGCTGTGATCTCACCAGTTTTAAAATAGCACTGGTCAATAATTAATTTAAAAGACTAACAACAAGTATGGTTTCCGAATCAATGCCTTCACTGCGGCTGGCATCGGATAAAAATGAAATGAAATCCCTATGCATGACAAGCCAAACTGCAAGCCATCTGCAGTATGTTTCTCTTGCACATTAACACATTGTCAACGGTGTTATCCACACTGTTTCTGCCGCCTTCCATGTGAGTTTCTGATCAAAGTTGCTGCCTCTAACGTCAATATTTATGTGCATCTCAGAAGCAAGAACTAGTCTACAGAACACACACACACACGCACAGAGTTATCTGTACTGTCTGAGGTTGCTGTCAGTGCCAATCTGAGACTTCAGCGCTTGTTTATGGTACATGCCTGAATTAGGCATGACAACAGACTACAGTACACAATCCTATATAAAGTCCATCAACACCCACAATAGCACACTGATCGTATCAGCTCCACATTTACAAGAGCTCATTAGAGCAAGTGGAACAGCAGAGAGACTACACATAAACAAAGTGAATGCCTATGCCTGCTAACCGCCTCTTTCTACTCACACCGACAGTAAAATGTTGTCGTGGTGGAGAACTGCACAAAACATGTTTTCCTATCATGTGGATTCTTTCAAGTGTGGAACTTCAATAGAGTTGTCAGGTAAACCCAGTGGTATAAATATCAGGTTGAGTTTAATTCAGTAAAGGCACGTGTGGATCTCTATAGGAAAGGGATATTGAGGACAAAACATTAACCCTACCTGGTAGCGAGGGGAGTAGATGCTGCTGGAGTAGCCCTGATGCAGAGCAGCTATGTCCATACCTACAGAGCTGGCCCCAAGCTCACCACTGCCGCTTCTCACCCTCTGCTAAAGACAGCAGTGTTGTTGCTATCCCGCCACTCTCCCTCTACCTATAACATACACAGACTAGCACCAGCTAGGCATCAATAAACCATCAGCTCTCATCCCCCGTCGTGCACGCCTGAGAGGGAGAAAACGAGAGCGTGTCGCCTGAGCGCCCTCCCTCCCTCGCTCTCACACTCGCATTAAAGAGGCAAAGCACTGCCATTATGTAAGCCCTCATAAGCTCCTCCCACACTCACCCCCACCGTCTGCTGTTCACAATTTTGCTTCCTCTCCCTCCGACACCATACACGCTCCTCCAAAAGGTTCATTCATGGTCCCTAATCACAGATAGAGGCATCAGCTGCTATCTACTTGTCAACATTGCTATGCTTTACATTACAAGTGTACGACAAAACCGGCTGTCACTCATACCGTAGACTCCGATACTGTAATAATGATGCGCTGCAACATTGTGTTGTGGCATCTGTACACACATGTTCCAACAGAGGTCTGACAGCACGAGACAGGAGAAGCAGATCTTGGGTCAAACGTCCATTCACTAAAGCAATATTCTGCCCAACCAGGCATCACCCTCCCCCCCACCCACCCACCCACACACACACACACACACACACACACACACACACACACACACACACACACACACACACACACACACACACACACTACAGCTCACTCTGACATGTGCAGGATTACATCACAGCCTATGGGACCATGGATGCGCCAGGGAGAAAAGGGGGCAGACATAACAGCATCCCTGCACATCAAACGCTCTACAATGTGTGCCTTTGCGTCCATAAGTGTGTTTTTTACTCCACAGAGATAGAACTGCTGCTATCCAAGACTTTGTTAATGGTGATGTTATATTGATCCTTTTGGCGTCCTCTATGCATGTGCATCTTAAATATATTGAATTGTCATTCACTCCAACCTTTATGTATGTCATCCTTTGTCCCCGGACAGTTCAGTTGTGCCAATGAACACTCCTGCCTGTCTGTCAGAAATGAGTTAGCTTTATTTGTAAACTTAATTTGTAATGCCATATATATACACTCACCGAGCACTTTATTAGGAACACCATACTAATACTGGGTAGGTATCAGCTTTCAGCTCGATGTCAACCGGCTACCAAAGTGACATCCGCCTCAAGGTTCGATGTGTTGTGCATTCTGAAATGCTTTTCTGCTCACCACGGTTGTAAAGAGGTTATCTGAGTTACTGAAGCCTTTCTGTCAGCCTTTCAGTCAACCAGTCTGGTCATTCTCCTCTGACCTCTCTCATCAACAAGGCATTTCCGTCCGCAGAACTGCCGCTCACTGGATGTTTTTTGTTTTTCGCACCGTTCTGTGTAAACTCTAGAGACTGTTGTGTGTGAAAATCCCAGGAGATCAGCAGTTTCAGAAATACTCAACGGCACCAACAACCACGCCACGGTCAAAGTCACTGAGATCACATTTTTCCCCATTCTGATGTTTGATGTGAACATTAACTGAAGCTGCTGACCTGTATCTGCATGATCTTATGCATTGCACTGCTGCCACATGATTGGCTGATAGGATAATTGCATGAATAAGCAGGTGTACAGGTGTTCCTAATAAAGTGCTCGGTGAGTGATATATATAAATATATATATATATATATATATATATATATATATGTATGCCACTGTGACTGTGACAGTGCCCAAAAAACATTTTTTCTTGGAGGAAGAGGAATATTTTCTGTTAATTCTGATAACACTGTTATAACAGCTTGTAGGATTTACGCATCCAGATGTTGTACTACCTTGACGTACTGCAAGGGGCATCATTTCTAGGTGTAACTTAGAGCACTTTCTACATTGGAACTCGCCTTAAGACTAGGCAGAAAATTAAAGGATATTTCTGGTTATTTTCAACCTGGGCCTTATTTTCCTAGTTTTTGCTATCATGACGATTGATTGTGTTGAAGATTTCATCACTTAATTACAGTTGAATCCAAAAAACACTTAAAACACTTCCTTTCAACACAATAAAGCTCACACTGCAATGGGACCTTCCTACATCCAATGTCTGATTATCCAGTGCCTGAAACTTGTGTACACTGCGGTGTTAGATATGTTTTGTTAACTAGCATGAGCTCATTAGCAAGTAGACTGTTGATGCTCCGTTTATCGTTTGTTCTGTAAATACAAACTTGCTGACTGCTGTGAAAAGACGTCACGTCAATCTCCTAGTGGTAATTATAAGTGGAATATGTGGGACTTTTTGGTAGACTGTGATATCTCCCACCCGGCATTACAACTTTTGGAAGTGTGTCAACACAAGCAGTGAAAAATAGCTGTTGGCGGTCCAAGGTATGAAATCACAATTATCACTTATATTCACAGAACGGCAACAAGCAAAGTAAACAAGGAAGTGTTTGAGCAACGTTAGAAGTAGTAAATGGACTATTAGGCCCTATAACTGAAATATTGTGATAGATCGTAGCAAATTATTATTGTTTATATTAAGATTTATTTTCAGGCATTTTATGCTTTATTGGACAGAGATAGTGAGAGAGACAGGAAGGTATGGGAAAGAGAGAGAGGTAGGACATGCAGCAAATGACCGCGGCCACCGGGGCGCCCCAGATCGTAGCAAATTAAAGACATATGTAACTGTGTTATCTAAAAATCTGTTGAAATTCAAAGAAATTCCTCTTTAAATCATTACAGAAGCACAGCAGGAGAGTACTGTCGCGGTACTGACATGCGGTGTGAGAAAATGGTTAATGGAATGACAAAAATAGTACCAAACACAAAGCAGTCAGTAGAGGGAGGTAAAGCCTGAGGCTGATAGTGTGTGTCCCTCTACATTCTGTGTGTGTGTGTGTGTGTGTGCGTGCACTTATGGTCTGTCTCTATCTCCACTCTAATCTCCTATCCATTTCAACTGCTGTCATGAGACTGACCATCTGGAGCATACAGGCAGCTGGGGTCAGTATGTCCACACAATGGAGAGATGGAGGTAGGGTGGTTATGAGGGGGGGCGAGAGAGAGAGAGAGAGAGACAGAGAGACAGAGAGAGAGAGAGAGAGCAATAGAGAAATACACATATTATTGCGCAGACATTTAGAAAGGGGGCACTAGAGAGCACCAGATTGAATGAATTGAACATTTAGAAGAACAGTTTGGATTAAGTAGGAAATGATAAAAGGACCAAGGTACAGATAACAGTGAGGTTGGCTGAAAAGGACGCAAGAGGGTGAGAGGGAAGAGAGAGAGAGAGAAAAAGAGTGATGGCCCACAGCGTTTCATGCATGGCTGATTCAATGTGATGACCAGTGCTTGCACCGTCACACGCAGTCAATGTGGGAATCCTGATGTGAATATGAAATAAAAAGCCTGCAGGCCTGAGAAGCTTATCTTATGCATGTGCACATGCACATCCACTCACAGGGGTGCAAACACACATAAATACACATGCACACATACATACATACAAACATACACACACAACTTTACATAAGAAACATAGATAAAATGCCTGAACCGCCACTGCCATACAAACTAGAAGACCAAGGACTAAAATGGAACTTAATAAAAGGCTGATATTTGCATACGAATGACAACACGGTGACATCAGAGACAGTGGGATTCACAGTCTTCTATTGCAGCTACATGTCACCCCATACATTTCCATTTAGCTCCTGCTTACCTGAGTCTCCAGTGCCCTCTTCTCATTGGTCAGTTGCTCAAGTGACTGGTCTGTCCTCTCTGACTTCTCAGCAGCCTGAAAAACATAATGGATCATCAATAATAATAACTACTTTTAGCTTCACATCACCCTATAGTGGCCATTGCAAATTCTGAACCAAGTCTTTTTTATTTATTTAACTTTCATTTAACCAGATAGTCCCATTAAGATTTCAAATCTCTTTGCAAGGGATACCTGACTAGGAAAGCAATATCAAGACAATCCAAAAAGTTGCACATCAACAACATACAACAATGTACAAAAGCAAAAAACAATCAAACTCACACAGAAGTTAAGACCGAAGTCAAAATTTATAAAAATATAAACGGCTAAGAAAAGGAAAGACAGCTCCTCAAGATTCTTCAGCTATTTCACTTTTACATCCATTTGTAATGAATTCCATGAAGAGAGAGCAGAATACATGAAAGCTGTTTTGCCTGATTTTCTTCTGACCTTAGGGCAAAAGCCCCCACCCCCCGTCCCACCCCCCAGCTCCACTGCCTCTTTTCCCACTTCAGAAGTCCACTTCACAGTGGACTTACACTGGGCCCAAAGCACGCAGATTCATATAACAGACACTGAGAGAAGAAATGTCCCTCATTACTTAAACTTTGGAAGAATGTGCCTGAGGAAATACTTGTTGTTGGTAATGTTACTTTTAAATTGTCAACACACTTGCCATAATTTTATCCTTTTATATTACTTTGATTAATGGCTGATTCTGTAAATAACTTTGTTCATACCTTGCGAGTATTGCAAGCAACCATGTGAGAAATATACTTTTATATATTATATTAAACTCAAACAGGAGAGGGTAATGTGTGCATGTGTGTGTTCGTAATGTATTAACAGTGTTACACTAGCCTGAAGCCATAGTCAGCTTTAGAGTAGGAGTGCTTCAACAGGTCTGAATGAACGCACCCTGGAAGTGAAGATTATTTAAGGAAGGGAAAGATTACTTAAGGGTCCTTTGTTTTCAAACAAAATTTTATTTGTTTGTGAAATTTTCACATCTATGGCTAAAATAAACTTTCTAGAATGCCACCAATAATTGGTTGAAATCTGCTGACAGCCAGAAGCAGTTTAAGCTTGTCGAGTGGGTCTATCTTGGTGGGAGTCTGCAAATGCCAAAAAGCTGATTCATCAGCTACGGCATTCACAGACAGTTAGCTGTAGAGAGAGCCAGAAGTCTGACTCAATTCACAGACTGCAGAACAAGAAACATCCCCTCTCAGGCTCTTTTGTGTGCAGTGTACGCACGGCAATAAGGAGACCGATTAAATGAGGTTAAGGCGGATGGTATCATTGTGTGGCTTTTGTATGTTTCAGTGACTGTGTTTTTAATTAAGTCTTGTGTTGTACCAAAATCATGCTCTACTACATTCACTGAAAACTGCACACAAGAATGACTACACATGTAAACCTACCTGTGTCAGCTGGTCTTGGAGCTCTTTCTCTGTGCGATGGCTCTCCTCTTTCTGGGTTTGGTGGTCTTTATTCACCTGCTCCACACTCTTCTCTAGCTCTGACAGAAAACAAGGGGACAACATCAACTAACATGACTTAATCAGCACTTCTCCCAATGTAAGGGTGACTATAGGCCGTCATGACAAATAACAAAAAATGCATTTCGAATGTGCATAAAATAAGTCTCATGTGTTTACCTTGCATGGTCTTTGCTGTTCTTCTGCTCTCGTCCTCGGCTATGTCAAACTTTTGTCTCTGAAACGATGAAACGGCAGCTTCACTGCAAGCTAAACACGTGCATAGTAACATTCTTCCACCTGGAGCTAGCCAGGGAAAGATGACTATGTCCAGAAAACATGCGAGTTTTTGCGCATAAAACGCTGCCTCTCTCGACGGGGTCGCTTTCATGATGCCCGAGAGCAAACACTTTGACGTAAACATGGGAAAGGAATGCCTGGGCCACTCTACAGTTACAAGCATTATCCTCTTTTGAATGTCACATAACTGTCTCTGTACTGCAGAAACAATACATTATCAGATATTTCGATACTACACGCAATACTGAAGCAATAACTAATTTGTGTTAATGTGTGTGTGCATGTGTGTGTTTATGGGATTATTCATGATTATTATGTAGTGAATTTCTTGCCTTCTTATATCCTGTGTGTGTGTGTGTGTGTGTGTGTGTGTGCGTGTGTGTGTGTTCTCACCAGGCTAGTTAGCTGCTGTTCTAGAGAGCTCTTATCTTGCTGCACAGACTGAAGCTCTTTCTGTTTGCTCTCCAGGTCGACACTCAGCTCACTGATCTGTATGGGACATATAGAGCATACAGTAGGGGACAGGGAGACACATGCACACGTACATCCGAGCAGAGCTATACATTATGCATTATGGTGGTAGTTTAAACAAACCACACATATCAAGGACATTGTCCTAGTTACAATAATGGCTGAAAGGAGGGCTGTAAATAGAACTTGCTACAATCGTGCCATCATGGCATAAATTATATGACCATGACGCCGATGAGTAATGCATTTTACAAGCTAGCGTTATTGTGCAGTTGTGGTTCAGTACTGGCTCAGCAGAACATCAGTGTTGGAAAAATTTTCACTGTCTGTGATACCCTCCACCAACCTTTTTCTCCTGAGACTGTGCCTGGGCCTTGAGGTTGCCGAGCTGCTGCTGGGACAGAGACACGGCGTCCTCTGTCTGCTGGGACGCCCGGAGCCTGAGCTGGAGGTCCGCTACCTCCCTCTCCAACTCCATGATCCTGGAGCGCTCAGACACCGTGGCCACCTGCAGGCACGATGCAGAAAGGAAGCATGAGGGCAAGGCAGAGGGAGACGGACAGAGAGAAGAGAATAACAGACAGTAGAGCTGCAAATAAATATTTACAACTGCTTTAACCTGCTTGGAGTACGAGATGGGTGGGATTCACCAATAAAAAGACACAAGCAAAAAATTGGATGTCACTCACAAAGACTGCGAGTTTAAATTAACGAATTTGATAAAGAAACTGTTTCCTACTAATATGATACCCTAACATATTTAACAGCAAAGGGACACAATTTTATGCAGACAGAAACAGAAAAGTGCATTCATTATCAAACTGAATAATCTACACTGCATAGAGAATTAAAGAATCAAATAAATAGACATTCAGTGATGCCCTCGGTTTCTTGCCAAGCATTTTATTGACACATCAGGGTGGACCCTAATCATAGAAGGTATACTAAGTTTACTTTTTTTTTTCTTGTGAATGTTTAAACATTTTGGCATCCAAACCTGATGTCAAACTCCACCCATCTGGTACCCAGGAAGGCTAAAACAAACCATACTTTTTTTTTTAGACACTCTTGATCCCTGAGAAGGAAATTCAACTCTTTACCTGTCCCACTCCATAGGGAGACCAGAGCACAGGTTCAGCCACCAAAAAGAGAACCAGGTGCAACTAGGGGTCCAGTGACTTTCTCAAGAACACTTGTGCATGGCAGACACTTGACCTCACGGGAGTTCAAACCTTGGTCCTTCTGGTTAAAGGACAACCGTTTAGGCCACACTGCTGCAATTACAATTTGGTCCGAGTCTGATAAACAGATCAAATCTAATTTCACCAGAGGTTTGTTGTAGTGGAGGTTATTTCTTTACTGCCCTCTCCATTCAAGTGGAGCAATATTGGGGTGTTCAAGGCTTGCTAAATCTGTGAATTCTCTAATTTTAATATCCCTATGTCAAGGCTAATAATAGACTAGGCCATTAGGGGAGCAACTTGTGGTTCATCTGACAACTTGCATACTATATTGTGATGCCTTCAATATATGCTGCACATCATTACCATTTTTAAACCTACTGGGGAAAAGCGCATCACCCAGTCCTACTGTGGGACCGGGGCAGATTTCCAGCATTACCCTAGTGTCCTCTAAATCCCTCTGGAGTTTTTCAGCTTTGGTCTTTTCAAAGAGCAGGCTCTGCTCAAGCTCCTTTATGTGGGCATGCTCCAGTCTGGTCTGCGTCTGTTAGTAAGAGAGAGCAAGAGGAAGAGAAGGAGAACATACACCAATGCAACACTGACATGCCAGCTTTGTGCCACAGACAGAAAGAAGACAACAAGACGACTTAAAAGAGAAGACCGGTAAGTAAGAAAACACTGATGAGTCCCAGTGTTTCAATTGTATCAAAGGGTCGTGAACAATGGACTAGTGATGAGAATTGAGTCCAATAACAAACTTAATCCAAATCAGACTGATTCTTAAATAATTTGCTCAGTCTGTTCTGAAGACTCTCACTGAAGACTGACACCTGTTTGCTTCTATTCCAGTGTCCAGGGAGAGGCATAGATGTAAGTCTTCAGACATCGATTTCTCCAAAGAGTGAAGAGGATGCAGACAATACAGGCAAGAGAGCAAGATGAAAGCATGTGAAAAGACTCAAGGCAAGGCAGACACAAAGAGCTTTCGAGGACAGGCGAAAAGATGAAGTGAGAATGGGAATGCAAGCGCTGCAAATGGGTAGAAATGCGGGACAGGAAGATTATATGAATTAAGCACGAATGAATAATAGTAGTAAACGAGCAGGAAGAGAGACGAGTGTCCGAACAAGACATAGTGATTTAATGATTCAAAGAATGCAGGAAAAACAAACAGCTTGGCGAGAATGAGTGATTAAATCAGCAGTTCTTATCATTTAAAAGGAAATGCTCAGAGGTAATGCTAATCAGTGGCCAGTTATTTAGCATTTAGAGTCGTTTCATTTGGTATTAAACAACATTAGAACAGAGAGCAACAATAGTTGGGAATTAAAGTTAAACTGAAATAAATCCAAACTGAGGTTAAGTCATGTACACTAAGACTTGAGGTCGACCGATTTATGAGTTCGGCTGATTAAAGCTTGAATACATAATCAGTAGTAAGTGGATGTGAGCGCTGATTATGTGCTATGGCATTGAAAATCTATTCACTGGCACTGTTCGCTGGAGCTGTCTCTCAATAATATTTTTGTTTTTAGTGGGCTTAATCAGCGTAATCTTAATCTTATTTTGGGGTAAAAACAAATCGGTAAAGTACAATAAATTCAATGACTATATTCATCTAATTTGTCAAGCATTCACACAAAAATATTATATAAACAACTTGCTTGATAATTGTTTTAATTCCATTTAGACGTGGCTTGACAGTGTGCCGCTATATCTTATTCTATTTAATTCCAGAGGAGTATATTTAACATTTCATTCAGAGTAAACATAAACTCACAATTGTATTTTTTATTTAAAAAAGCTGATAAAGTATTATCAATTTTATTGTACTCAAAAAATCTGTAGCGGCCTTGAAAAACCCATAATCGGTCAACCTCTGCCTAACTCAGTTTTGAGAGAGAGACAGAGAGAGAGATAGAGAGATAGAGATAGAGATAGAGAGAGAGAGAGAAAGAGAGAGAGAGAGAGAGAGAGAGAGAGAGAGAGAGAGACTATTGGTTACCTCAAGGTCTCCTTTGGTGATGCATGCCTCTTCTACACGAAACTGTAGATCCTCCACTTTCCTGTCAAATGGGGATAGTAATATTCTGTCAATTTCGCCTCTATGAAAATAACAGTATCTGTACATATCTGATGGTGGCGCAGAGAAATGTGTTTTAAACCTAGTGTACCCATGTTAGTTGTAGTCCATTGTAGTTTAATGGTGTGACTGTACCGTGTTCAGACTGCAGGCTCACCCACACCACTCACCTCTTCTCCTCCTCCAGCTGGTTGAGCAGCTCTACCTTGTCTCGATCTGCTGCCTCCACCAGGGCTCGCAGCTGATCCAGCTTGGCCTCCATCTCCACCGCATACTAACACACACATAATACAATTCCATATGACATTAACATACATTCATAATATCATTATTATAATATTACAATTAATAAGTTCATATTTTAGTAGTAGTAGTTGCAGCAGAATTCATATAATTTGATATTAAACAGACTGACAGAGAACTTGAGCTGAGAATGAAATATACATAAATATATAATGCAGTCTAAAAGGAAAGATTCAAATTTAATTAATCTTGGATTGAAGTTTTCAGCTGTTCCACAAAGTGGAACAGGCATGGGTGTACCAATGAAGCCACTAATTAAAAGTCCTACTTTTCACATGATTATTACAGTGTGGTTCTACCTGCAACAGGCTGGGGACACTTTTACAATGACTTCCACTGTATTCTAATAATGCACTTTGTAGAAAACCTGACATTTATAGCATGATGACCTACTGACTCAGAGATAATATTTGCCAGGGCATAAATATTTCAAAGATGTAGCTCTAGCCTACCTCAGATATACCCTAAAACACAGTACACTGATATACTGTTGAAAGAAAGTAGTTTCACAAGTGAAAATTAGAGTTTGATTCTGTAGCTATAGCCATGTTTAGCCAAATAACAAAGTAGATAGACAGAATCTTTGAAATTGGCAAAGTGATTCTTCAAGCAATTCTTAGGATTGTGGTAGACATAAGCAATAAAAGACAAGGGTGAAAGTATCATGAATTGACAACTGCTTGATAATAGTTTTAGCATTATAAACAATTATTTATTTATCAAATAAATGGGGTACAAAATGTAAGTGAAATTCTTGCTAAACTGCATGTTTATGATTTAGTCATAATTGTTAGCCTTAATAAGCGCCATAATTGTTAGCCTCTTGTTTGACAGCAGCTGGCACACTGATGTGTACACGTATCGGACCTGATCCTGTCCCTTCCTCAGCAGGGCCAGCTCCTGCTGCACCTCTCCTGCGTGGCTAGTTGCCTTTGCGACCTCGCATCGCTCCAGGTCCCTCTCGGCCAGCAGCTGCTCAATGTGCTGCTGCTTCTCCTTCAGAGCCTCCTGCAGCGCCGTGGTGCCAGAAATCTTACGGGCGTACCGAGAGGACGTCTCTGTCAGCTGGACGGAGACAGACGCATTCACGTTTTACATTTCATGCATTTGGCTGATGCTGTTTTCCAGGAGCAACAAGAGATTTTTTAGAGTGCAAGTAGAGCGTTGCGTGCGTCTTACCAGTCCCGCTCGGCTGGGCTTGCCGCTGACAGAGGAGGTGACAGAGCTGAGCGAGCTTATGGAGGAGGCGCTGGGGCTCCTCTTGAGGGTAGACCTCCTCCGTGAGCTCTTACCCTTGGTAGGGGTGGTGCAGGGGAAGCCGATGCGTGTCACCTTGTGGACTGGAGCAAACAGGCCATACCTGGGCAAGCACTGAAAATATCTGAGAAGAAAAAGAAGAGGAGTTGCACCGTACAGCCAGGCACCGACCGAAACCACAACAGAACTGATATCTGCTGGTTTGGGAGGTTTTTCCGTAATAGTAATTACAGAATTGTCACAGGTTGCTACTTGACTTTATACATCTCAGTTCACGCTACCTGGTTCCTGCAACAGCTCCATCATTCTTGCCGAGCGGTTCGTCCAGTTCCACTCCACACCACTCTCCTTTGGCAAAGTCCGTCTCACCCAGAAACCGTACTACTCCTGCCTTGGTACCCCCCACCTACACACAAAGACACAAACCAGCAGAGACACAATGTTGAGAAAAAATTATAGTAAAACAGCATAATTGTTAAGCCTGGCTGAATTAGTAAATTGCTGCTCAAAAGCCAACTGTTAATCTTGGGTTCAAATACTGAGCGTCTCACCAGCACACGGTCTCCCAGCCTCAGCTCTCTTCTGTTCTTCTTGACCGAGTCTGTCTCTGAAAGGTTAGACACCGACTCGCTGGCGGTGAGCGTTCGGTTAAGTGTGCCACTTGTCTTTATGCCAGTGCCCTGAACTGAACCAAGAATACAATGTTTAGTGTGCTTACATGATGTAACAAAACAAGTACAAATCTTTGTTCATCTGCATTTTCACTAATAATTTTGCTTTACGTTACCGGTTGAGGTAGTGCCAGCAGGTGCAGGCTCGCTTGTTGCAGAGGCTGCTTGTGCTGGGCTGGCCTGCCCCCCGTTCGCCTCCTTCTCTGGAAGTGCAGTCCTGGATAGTTTTGAAGGCCGCGTGAATATCCCCCTCCCATCCTCACACTGGAAGTACCTGAACCCTGCCACCGACCCGTCGTTCTTCCCAATAGGCTCATCCAGCACAATGCCTGCCCACTGCCCGGGGGCAAACTGCGTGCCCCCAACAAACTGCACATACCCAGGCTTGTTGCCATTGACCCAGACCCTTTCGCCTAGCTGAAAGTCCCCAGCGCCATCCTGGGTTGGGGAGGTCCCGCCGCCAGGGGGCTTCTCTGGAGGAACCGGCTTTGGAGTACCTGAAATAGATTAAATAGATTCCTAGATGTTCCTATAAAATAAACTAGAATAGGTGAATGAACTAGGTCTACCTTAAGAATAAGGAGATACATACAGTCATCATTTGGACTGTCTAGATCAATCTCCCCCAACAAGTCTAGGCTCCATTAAGGATTTTGTACCCTCCCATCTAGATGCAGAATTCAAAAAGTGGTCTGACTACAGATTCTCCAACTTGTCCTGTGACAGAAGTCTGAAGTCATTTGAACAACTAAAAAACAAATTTCACCTCCCCAGGACTGATTTTTTTATTTACAGATGGAGACTTGAAATGGGTTTATTAATGCAATGAGTGAGAACTTTTATTATTTCTTTCACAATAATTACTGACCCCTTCAGTGTCTACAAGAATTTATTGTCAGATGCTCTCTCATACCCTCCCTTTTTATTTTATTTTATTTGTTTCTCTGTACTATATGAAGGCATGTTGATGAATGTGATAACACTGTTGCTACACTGTAAAAGTCTATATTGTACATGATATTACAACTGACAATAACAAGTAAAAACAAATACAGATAATCAAAGGTAACATGCCGCAAAGTATGACCACAAACCCATGCAACAGGAAATCACATTATGGTACAATAGAGGTGAAAAAGGAAGTCATCTTAAATAGAAAAAGCAGTATTTTCCTTTAAGTTTCCTGTTTAGGACTGTCTGTGGTTTATTGTGTGTGATAGGATTAGGCTGATTTGAATGTGATCATTACTCATTACATTCTGACATAACATTATGAAAGCTAAAATAATAGAGAATTACTCATCATGTCCTCCACGGTTACTGAACCTCATCTATTATTTGAATAATTTCTTGTGGTTCTCACCAGAGGAGGGGGATGTCCTCGTTGGCACCCCAGCTGGGCGGCTTATTTTGCTGGGAGGTTTGAGTCCACTAGGCTTCCCTGTACTCATGGCTCCTTGTCTGTCCAGGGGTGGGGAGCTGCGGGGCGTCTGGCCTGATCAAGGTGGGGGACTCGGCCTTCCCCACCATCCAACAATGCCCCAACTTGACGGAATAGAGCTGGAAAACCAAACAAAAATGTACACCGAATCAATTAAATAGGAAAAAACTACAGTCATCCTATAATAAAATGTTATATATAAATGTTTACTTTATAAAGTGTTTCTCTTTAATAACTACACATCTGTTAGAATAATCCATTTGTATGAATGCATCTGCATGGAATTAGAGTTGTCACATTACCAAAATTTTGACTTCTGTAAAAATACCAGTCCACGTACGACATAAATAATACAACTAAAAAAGTAATGAAATAAACTCAGAAAAACACAACATAGTAGAAATGCAACGAACCAACAAATAGAAATACCACCAAAGAAAACAACCATTTGGCATACTTTGAAAAGAGGGAACTGAAAATACAAAAAGTATTGCACCATAAGGTTTACTTTGTCACAAAGCTAGCTTGCGATGCTAATGTAACAAAGCAACACATTCATCAAAACTAAGCATATAACCGACATAAAGTATCTCACCTACTCATTTTAAAAAGCTATACAACTGGACACTTTCTAATGAAATATTTTGATGTGCATTCATTTGCAGAAGCAAATTGCAGAAATTTGAACCTGAAATGCTTATATTTATTCATGGAATCAAAAACATTGTTGTATATCGGTAGCAACTTCATGGTACCAATACCAGTATGAACACTGAAAACAACAGCCAGACAGAGCAACAACAATGCAGATTGCTTACTCACAAACACTACTCACACAACACAGAGAGGACACTGTGTACCAACACAAAGCAACAAGTAGAATTGCACTATACAACAAAAACACAGGACAAATTGGGCTCTGTATATGCATGTTATTGAGAAATTATTCCACATAAAAACCCTACCTAAATGCCTTTATGGAGGCCATAGTTGAGTGGAGTTTCAAAGACCTCTGTCTACTACTACCTATCAATAGGCAAAAAGTCACATATGATAATAATAATAATAATTTAAAACAAAAGAATTTGCAACCTATTACATCTGTGTCTGGGCATCTGGGAATGTGTATTCTCTCCCCTCTTTCACTCCATGTACACCACTGACTGTACATGCTGTCACTTGTCCATTACACTGCCATGTTTAAGGACAAAACCACCCGAGCGAGCCTAATGAGGAGTCCACACATAGGAGAAGGCTGGACCGTCTCACATCATAGGGCGCCAACAACAACCTGGGGATAAACTAGCTCAAAACTGTGGGGATGAAGACTGAGCTCTGAAGGAATCCACCTGCTCATCACCCACTGGAAGTCAGTGGCTCAACTGTGAACTTGAACTCTGAGTGAGCTGAATCATTCATGCTCCTAGTTTCCACTGTTACCAACACCCTCAAATGGGAGGAAAACACTTCCTGCTTAGAAGTCCAACAAAGTCAGTTCCTGCTGCTGCAAGCTCAATGTCTCACAGCAATTTTACAGGTCAACAATCAAAAGCATCTTCACAGACTGGTTCTCTTCTTCCTCCTACTATTCCAAGGACACGCTTAAATGTGTTGCCCGCACTGCTGTCAAATGCCATTACCAAGCTATTTATTATTACTCAAGACTGTTAGCACACTCATAAATGTCTGCATGTCTTTACATACTACACTACTTTTCTGTCTCTGGAATTCATCTCTTTGTTTCATAACGCTCATAACTTTTTAATGAATTTCATCCTATTCAGTGCTGTATAACCACCCCACTGTACACTGAGTGTCATGTATGGTTTACCACCTGTTGTATGTCTTGCACTGTCCCCTTGTAATGAATGTGAGGTCTTGCTGACTTTGTACCATGGGTGCCAGTATGTACAGTTTTACCCGTAACTGTAATGCCATACAGACAAATTCCTGCGGATTTATTGTACTTGTCTAATAAAGTGATTCTGATTGTGGCCTGCTACTTAATATAGAAGTGTGACTGTAATAACAGGTTGTCAGAGTTGTGTAATGTGTTCCAGTTCGTATTTTATTTGACAGCTGACAATGCACAAGTTTTTTTTAAGAAGAATGGCACAATGTCTGGAGCGCTGCCTGGGTTGAAAGAATGAGTAAAATAGTTGGAAGGTGCTCATTGGATGGGGCTCTGATGAGAAAAACATGAGGAAGGAAAACCAAGTCACTCTTCCTCTATTAATTAAAAATGCCTTTATCAGGGTGGCATACCAACAAGGAAATCTAAAAACATATTAGCCACACTTTAGCGTTTGGGATGAGTACCTTCATCATGGCTAATTTGTTATTAGATTTCCTTGTTGGTGTGCCACCCTAATAAAGACAGCTTTATTTTTTATTTTTTTGATAGAGGAAGAGTGCCTTGGTTTTTCCTACGTTTTTCTTTTGTTGTTAACATTACACGCGCTATAGCGTAATGATTACACAATAGCAGAATAATAACGGTAATGTCTCAGACTCTCAGACTGATCCAATGCAATGACCAGGTAAAATGAGATGGCTTGTCAGCTGTGTAGCTCAACGCTCCTCCCCCCGCCCAGCCAGCGCTGCCAGACCAAAACAACATGCACACCTACAGCTGTCAAAAATTGATGTCGTGCAGCCAGGGTCTGATAGCATCACAGACTAGTGTTCATTTGTCTCTAGCATTTGTGCTTTCCGATATTATCACAGATACGTGCATTGCTTTACATGACAAACAGATGATTCTGGCTCATGTTGTTTCTGTTTGGGCTCATTCTACTTGCTGCAATAAGGGCATCTCTGTAAAGGTGTAACTCATCCACAACACTCCTTTTCCCTCAACATACTGTAACTTTCATTTCACGGTGCTTACATTGATCGAACATGTCATTTGGTGGTGATTTACAATGCTTTCCAAGTGTTTAAGCCTCCCTCATGCCATATTTTGTTCCAGGTACTAGCCAGGGCCCCAGTCTGTAGCTCCCAGTCCCTGCTGGAATTCGCTCCTCGCTGCGAAAGCTAGCTAGCTAGAGATTAGCGAGATAGCATAACTGAGGTTAACGTTAGGCAACTAGCGAGCTACTCACAGAATATAAAAAGAAAATAAAAGCAGACGAGCATAAGAAAAGTTACTGTGATGGCTTACTTGGTCTTTCTGATGAAACGGGTTTCTGTTACGGACGCCGTAAATAAATGCAGCGTACCTTGTACCGCTAGGTTTAACGTTAATATCAAACCGCTCTTCCCTGCCCAGCCCAGCCTGACAGACCCTGACGTCACCTTGGAAACTTGTGCTGCCTTCGTGTGCTCATCGTAAACTGCGAAGTCGTATATAAGATTTGTCGCGCACTGAAGCGGTTTGTTTTTTGGTGGCTGTTCTTTTATGTTAGAAATCAGGCGACACAGAGCTGGTCTGTCCTGCAACGCCAGAATGAAGAGCAGAATCTGCACATCAGATAGTGATGGTTAATTGATTTATTAAATAAAAATAGTGACAATTAAGATTCAAACTAAGAGTGAAAATTGAAACATGCAAGAATAATAATTATGTAGACTCAATGACAAACAACAACATAGAATAATAAATTGCATCGCTTTCACATCACTTGACTCGACTTCCATGCGTTCCGTCCCTTAAAGCTGGCATCTCAGTAATTCATGTATCACAGAAATTTATCATTTTCCCATACTGTGTTGTGTGTTTCATGTGCGTTTAATCGGAATACCGATATTTCCTTCAGCACTTGAAGGCAGCCATCTGAACTTCACTCTGGCTGAGCCTGAGCCACAAGGCTGTATCTGTGACCAGCAGAAAAACACGGTCTCTGTTGTTGACAGTGGTTGTGAATAGTAGCCTAACTGAAGTGATTCTTTTAAAACCGTTTGACCTAGCGTGACAGGTGGATACCTACATTAAGTCACTTACATTTTGGGCATTTGATAGATGGAGAGCACATAATATTAAAAATAATTCAAGTTTATAAACATTTGCAGTGCATATAAATGAGACATCATCCTACAATTGCAGTGAAGATAATTTGAAGCCTAATTACTCATAGTCTTTAATTACAAACCACAAGATACACTAACAAATAATTATATTTGCTACATCAATACAAGTAGATAATGCTAAATTTTACAAAGTTGCACATTACCATTTTACATCCAAATATTTTTCTTGCTAATCCTACTTTCAACATTTTATTGTAGTTAATAATAATCTATGATTATATAGAAATTATGCCTGCAACAGCCAGGCCTCTAACATGCATTATGCATTCATCTAACAAGGTCAAACTTAAGGACCCTTCATCAGTGTATGAGGCACATGATACTTCAGCTTGCATGGTATACAACGCTACCTGGCTTCATATCCTTCTTGTTTCAATGGTGGAAACACCGTTCTCAGATGATGCCACCTGTTCCTTGTCTTGCTCCTGGTCTTCTTTCTTTCCCAGCAGTTTGTTAAGGACTTTATGGAAGCTGCCACTGAAGGCAGGGCTGGAGAAGTAATACACAATAGGGTTGAGGACACTGTTGAAGTATGTGAAACACACTGAGGTGTAGAAGGCCAGGTTGGCATCCCTGAAGTACTTGCACTCAGTGTACCATGCCTTGAGGATCCACACAGCGATGCGTGAGACCGTGCTAGGGAAGAAACAAGTAATGAAGATCAAAGCTACAGCTAAAACAAACTGGACGGCCCGTTTGATTTTCCCCCTTTTGTCCAGAGTCTTGTTTTTCAGCTGCCATGTGATGCTGATTGTGCAGAAGGCAACAATTGCAGTGGGCAGGAAGAACTGAACGACATAGAAAGTATTGTGCCAGGTGGAGAGGGGACTGAAGCCCATGCAGATGTTGAAACTCTCGCACTGTGTGCGGTTGTTGCGGTAGAAGAAATGCTCATCAGCGAGCAGGTATCCAGTGGCAAGAATGATGAGGCCCCACAGGCCGATGGAGACCCACAGAGCATAGCCCAGTCCCATGCGGTTGATGCGGTTCAGCGGGTGGACAATCTTGAGGTAGCGGTCAACAGCCACAGCGGTGAGGAAGAAGATCCCTGCTGCACGGTTGGCCGCCAGCAGGAACAGCAGGATCCGGCACGGCACATCGCCGTAGAGCCAGTTCTTTCCACGCCTGTAGTAGTCGGCCCTGAAGGGCAGGCAGAACAGCACGATGGAGTCCGCAACAGCCAGGTGGGTCAGGTACACAGAGTTGGGCTTCCAGGTGTCCATGTGAAAGATGAACATCCACAGGGCCACGAAGTTCCCCATCAGTCCACATATGAACTCCAGGACGAGGATTGGAGGCAAAAGCTGGTCCAGGATGGGAGACTCAAAGGCACAGCAGTGATCTGATGGAGTGAGGTTCATCTTGTGAACCAGCGGTGAAGCGTACACACAGCTGAGTACACCTCTGCTGCTCTTTATAGTGTCAACAGAGATATGCCGTACCAGGTGACTTCTTTAGTGGGGATATCGTGTTTGTGCTCATGCTAACGATTCTCTGACAAACATATAATTCATATAGTTACACACAAGTGGGCCGAGTATCCGTGCACTGTTCTCTTTAGGGAAGTGGTATTGACCCAGAGGAATACGGATACAACTGTAAACGCTATCTGCCTAGGGAGTGTGCCTTCATTATAAAACTATTATGCTTGGGAATAAGTTTACTCATGGGTACTGAGTGGGATGCAAGGGTCCCTGAAAAACAACTAACCCGCGGCCATATAAGTGACTCCAGTAGTCGATTTGAGGAGGGATGCGAGGGGATGCCATCCCCCTTGAAATAAAAATTGTCAAAAACCATCCCCTTTGTAACGCTGCCACCCCCCTTTCATCCCTCTTTATGGCACAAAGATATCATTTAATCAAGAAATGTGTGAGCCACTTGCATGTTTTTTTATTGGTTGATGGCACAGCAAAACCTGCAACGCGGCTATGACACCTTGAGGATATTATTTTGGCTACGGGCTGGTGGGCAGGTAGATCTGCGGGACTTCTTCAAAAAGAAGAAAACTACAGGTGTGGGAAACGTCAGGAGTCATAATGATTATTTTCTACAATTTAGCCTACACTGTTTGAAGCGGGGCAAAAGAGAAACAGAGATTAAACAGAGATTAGATAGCTAGTTGACATTTTAACACCAAAATTATATAAAATTATATAATTAAAAAAAACATTAGGCCATACATCAGGCTACATCATCCTCAACGGGATGTTGCCAGGCAACAAAATAAATGGTGAAGATTAAGCTAGTTTGAATTTTGTTGTTGACGTGGCAGGTAATAACCATCAAAGAGAGGAAGCCCTTTGTGTGTCGTTCTCAAGTAAGCCCAAATAAAATTTGACTAAGGACTTAGTGGACATAGAGCACAAGGGCGTTTACTGTAGTATGTGCTGAATTTTGTGCAGTGGCTCATAATTTACTGCTTAGGGTGATAATCTATGGTGGTCAAGGAAACGGATAACTGCTAAGGCTGAAACAAATGTAAACACACACACACATCATGTTCAGGTTGATGTGATGCAGCAGAGGCAAAGCAGGAGAGGATGACAAAGCGAGCATGAGTAGAGGTTTGATAACTATAAATTTAAAGTTTGGATAAGATAAAAGTGCCATGAGTATTAAGTTAAGTTACACTTGATTATTAAATATACAATGAGAGGATATACTGATAAGTTTTTTCATAGATGGCAACCTTTTTTTTATCATACTTTACAGACTTGCAGGTCCTGCCGGACTAAGGGCTGGTTTGCTAAATTCTGTTAAGTGTATGTGTACTCTTCACTCTTACTGAGCCAGGGTGGGGTGTGTAAATGTTGGTGTGTTTGGGTTCTTGGGGTTTTGTACCTTTGCTGTTTTTTCTTCCGTTCTTCTTTGTTTATAATGTGAGTGCTCCTTACTGTCATTTTTCTTTTCTATAGTAAAAAATGTAAAAATGTACACGCACATGCTCATTGTTATGTCGTTTAAAACTGTTTCCAATAAAAATATTTTGCAAAAAAAAAAAAAAAGTTACACTTGATTGTATTATCTGTATTTGACCCATCCTAACTACTTAAAAGCAGTGGGCAGCCACAGTGCAGCGCCCAGAGAACAGTGCCTTTAAGGGCATTGGCAGTATCTGATACCTAACATCCCTAACTTGCATGTCTGTTGAATATAGAATTACCTTTGTGTTGTTACAATATAAACAAAAAGGTAAACAGCTGGTCCCCCACCCTCCACGCTGTCTTCGCCACTATCAAATTGTTTGTCTTCATAAGACCCCACCATCCCTCTTGAAATTTGTGTAAAAATCGACTACTGAGTGACTCAGATAGAGGAGATAGCTGCAGCGATTCTGACTGACGAACAAACAAACCCTTAAATTCTTTGAAAAACAAAAGATACACTCATTCAAGAAGACTTGGAAAGACGACGTGAGTGTACAGGCGAATGAGACTGAAATTTATTAGCCTAGTTTGCTTGAGTGAAGAACATTTGGGAGGAATTCACATACCACACCTTTGGCAAATGAGAGAAAGCAGCTATCGATAACTAAAAATGCCAAGTGAGTGGCCAAGTCCACAGTTTTTATATACAGTAAATAAAATAGATATAAAATGACTTTTAATGTTAATGTGTACATTTGGCCAGGTTGTTGTTGTTACAGGTCACATCCATTTCAGTAAAAGTGCATATTGGGTCTTCACTTCTTGACTTCTCCCAGGTCATCAATGCTGTCATCATCCACCTGCAATGGAGAGATGCAGAGATTGATTACAATGAGTTCATATGTGAGTGTGTGTATTTAGAGTGGGTCTTTCTAATGACAGGAACATAAATCAAAATGGCTTGATAACTGAGGCTGTTCCACATTAAGCAGATTTTTAACAATTTCAAAAATTGTACACAGACAAAAACAAACACCCGAAACTCAGCGACAGGGAGCGGGATAACAACTAACCAATTATGGCAGAGCTTCAATAAAGCAGGATATATATCCGTGTCCCAATTTTTCCCTTTTGGTTTCCCCTTAGGGTGATCAGTATAATTCTGTAAATTATGGGCCGGAAATACCCCACACATCTAAATCAACTGTCCCAAAATCTGCTTATGACCAGTTCTGTCCCACTCAGACGATCAAAGTGAAGAGGAGGTAGAACAAAAAAAAAACAAACACTACACCAAAAAAGAAAAATCACTAGCCAAGATGAATTATTTTAAGATGCTTTTTCAGCAGTTGATACGACTTCTGACAGCTTACCTCAGGCCACTTCTCTTGAATGACATCAATTATGTCATCGGTAAAATCTCCCTGAATGATTATTTCATCCTCTGCTGTAACGGAGGCACCACAAGAGAACTTCTGGGCAAAGAATCGCTGAGCCTCTTTAAGATCAATGTCTGTAAGGTAAGAGTCAGAGAAGATTTGTGTTAGGAATAAAAACACATTGAGCATCTGATATTTTTCAGTATAATAATACACTAGACATTCAGCCTTACCAAATGTTGCCAAGCCACACACCCGTGTGACGTATTTCTTCTTGGCTCTTGGGATTTTTGCTATTGTAACTTTCTGAGGCACAGTCTTCTTTTTCTGTTTGATCTGGCCTCTCCCACCTATGAAACAGTAAAGTGAAAGATAACACTTTCCATTGCACTGCTATTGGAACAAGTCAGAATGTCACTCATTGACAAGGTTGGTACACGTGGAAACTGAAGATGGCATCATGTAATCATACAACAATTACACAAGCAGCTGCACCCAAAACTTGACATACAGACAGCAGTACAGAACTCCTTTCTCTACCAGGTAGCTACACCGGAATACAGGAATAATATTTGGGGGTATAATTAGCATCATAATACCTTACAATAAACCAACACAAAACTGATTCTGAATAGTTAAGACTCGACAACAAACCTCTCTTCTGTTTCTTCTTCTCCTCCTCCTCGCCTGTAGGGGGAGCCTCTCCAGGGCCGGTTTCCTGCTTGGGCGCGTTCCCTCCCAGACCAGTAGGACAGAAGTGACAGAGGAGTGGTCAGTACCACAGCAGATCATATAATGCTTCCATGGTCAGTGCAGCAACATCCATTAATGAAGCCACTCACACAGCTCTTAGCTTTTGGATGACTGCTATGTGGGTAGCTACACGCTGACTCAGTGACAGAGTAGGACAGCTGCTGACCAGTATGTGTTTCTAACATTTCACCTTTGAGGTTCCCATCACTGCATCCATACTTAATCTTCAACCCTGTAGGGTAACTGAAAATTCTGTCCCCGGTGAAGCCATTTTTGACTGCAGATTTGATGTGTCACACCTTATTTTTTCAGTACACTCAACTAAATGGTCAGTACCTCTAACTTACATATTCTGTCCTCAGAAATACACATTTAGTCAGAAATGAAGAGAAAACACAAAGAGTGTATATTTGTGTTTTTGTTATTTTAGTCAAAATACACAAAATATTAAGCAAACTTTTCTCCTTATGTTAGAGTGACTCAGTGCTTGGGGACATCTTTCCCAACTTTAGGGACAATTAAACAAACCACTGTACAAATACAAAGCATTTCTGGACCCGTGTCCATGGACATTTTTGCACATTTTTGCATAATTTGTCCCAATACCCTTGTGGTGTCTTTACCATCATTATCCATTCAATCACCACTCTGTAACAATTTCTCCTTTACACTAATGCAGAGTGGGACCTGGCACACTGCACACACACGACCTGACTTGAGCATCTGTGCTCCAAGTGTGCTTCTAAAGGTCTGTCTCCAGATGCGCTCCAGTGTAGTGAGGTCAACGCCTATCCATTTACTGTCAGAAAGCTTTCCGATTGGCTGGGAGGAATCAACACTTGTGACTGGTCACAGAAAAGCCGATCAATATACATAAAGATGTGGTACTCCAGTAGGAGTCAACATGGGTAGTCTGTACACAACTTTGACAGAACTGTTTTGGACTGATCCCATCGTTATAGCTGTGCAAACGATGCACCATTTTAACGGGACAAGAGGGTCGTTTCTTCTAGCATCTGGGGCAAGATAGCTGAACAAACCATTCAGAAGTTATTGATGTTTGAGTAAAGCGTGTGCATTTTCTGGGACACCAAAGGCACACAAGAAAAAATGTCTGGGTACTCACCTACACTCATCCTGGCAAAAACATCTGGGAAGTTCTTCTCAAGCCACTGCCTGCATTTGGCTGGCTCAGGCATGTACTCACAGTACTGCAGAGAGTAGATTAGGTTACAATTTATACACAGCTTAAATATCTAAACAGGTATATTTTATGTGTACTTTAGTAAATTGGGCCATCAAACTGTGTAGGACATGCAGTCAATATATTTGATTTTAAACTTACCTCTGTAGGTAAGGAGCACACTACAGAGAAAATAAATGAAAAAACATTAGAAACATTACACAAACAGATCCAGAACAATTTTGTCAGTAGCAACATAACACTAGGAAAGATGCAAAACCCAGTGAAAATGTATTGTACCTCCGCAGTAGAGAACTTTCAATGGGTACTTTGAATCAGAGACGGCTGTCCCATGGTCCCCTTTGTTCTCCGGAGAACTTGATTCCATTTGTTCAGTAGTAGCCATGACAAATCTGGACACAGAAAAATAAAATGCACAGTTATTGTCAGTTATTGCTGACTTACAAGCTGAAGTCAGCTGCAAAAGCCTAAAACTTCCATTCTCCCACATCAAATTCTACCAACCAATGCAGCAGTATCTTGAGATTTGTCATTATTACATTGTCCATTTGATAGTACCAGTGTAGGCATAAGCTAACATGGTCTGCTATTCTGCCTTGAGCTGGTCAGAAAGCTGATATTTCATCACTCCCAGATTCACAGGCCCCCTCTAGGCCAGCTTGCCCTGGCAACACAGCGCCCATATCGTGACTGGAAGGACAGATTAAATACGACCAGGAACTGACATTACGAGACAGGTTCAATTATCAACTGGAAGTGCACTATTATTTCACAATCTCTTCCCTACAAAGGCTACTGCACCACTGCAACTGACTTATACCCATGAGCAGTCGGCCTGATGACATCGAAGAAGTCAGTACAACAGCTAGCGTTAGCTGGCTAACACATGCGGCTGTTTTAGTTGCGCGATTCAACAGACTGCTTAGTATACTATTACTACTTGCTCTAATTTCTACGGTTGTAATATCACTGATATCGCAGATAGTATCGCCATGGCGGCAAGACGTGCCGTGTTGAACATTTGGCCCGACTGTAGTTTCATTGGTTTCATTCATCAGGTAACTTACCAAGCTGTCACCCACAGAGCTAGCGGTAAAGCGTTACGACGTTAGCAAACGCAAGTAGTGAGCAATAAGCATTAAGCTAGCCAGCTAGCTAACGCACCGCAGACCAAACTGTCTCTGCTGGCTAGCTGAATACAAAGAGAAGAAATGCCAAGTTAGCTACGTACCCCTCGAAAGATACTCTATTACTGCTGTCTGTTCAACAAAGTCGTTCGCATTATTAACGTTAATTTGACTTTTAGAAAATCATTCTAATTGAATATGGTTTAGTTATGATAGTTGGCGCACACCTCTTCTAGTAGCGCTTCTTATTTTTTTCTTATTTTTTGGTGGGTTTAAAAGTGGTTGGTACCCAACCCTAATGCGCATTACCGCCACCTGCTGTTTCGGAGAGTAGGCAGACGTAATCTGATACAGGCATAGGTCGTGTTTTTTTAATGGTTAAAGACCCACAGCAGTGTCTGGACTTGTATTTTTTTATGCCACGAGAATTTACAGTCATAATATTTATTTTCTTATTTCCCAGCACAAATCCTGGCCTCCAAGAGGATCTGTGGTTGTCCATGTTATTGTCCATTTTATTGTTTTGTCCCAGCAACTAGGTTAGGTAGGCCTGTTATGTCTTCCAACATGGTATCTTGTGTCTGGGGCTTTGTTTTGTTTCCTTGTGTCTTATTTTGTTTGTACACTGAATTTCATTATTTTGTTCTGCTACTGATTGTTTCTTAGTTAGATCTAGGTAGCACTGTCTATGTAAAATCCTTTCAGACATGCTTTTGTGATGAAGGGCTATATAAATAAACCTGACTTGACTTTAACCTGACTGTGGTTGTTCGGGGATACATTATTATTCATTGTTGATATCTTTTTCTGACTGTCTTAAATATGAAAATAACACACCCAGTCTTCCCCCTCGTACAATTTACACAAGCCTTGAACTTAACCATCGACTGACCATGACACTGCAGATGCATCATCAGTATTTACTGCTGGATTGTCAGATTTATTTATTCCCACCCACCATCTTAACCATACACCTCACTTCTCCAGTGGAGGTTGATCTCCCAGTGGTATTACTAAATGTATAACATAAGCCTTCTTTTCCTGCCATACCATCCCTCAAACCAGTTCTTGTAATGATCACTCCCTATATTTGTTTCCTATTAGGTGGTAAACCCAATGGCAGATCGCAGCTATCACAACTGAAACTAGAGTACGATCAAGGGTGGAGTCATTTTCCTGTGCTTATATTTATCTCAGTCCCTCTACTATTATTCAGCCACTCCGTTTTCACCTATCAAATCTTCCATGACCAGTCACGCAATAAAATCTCAGTGGGAATCCTATGGGTGCCTTGGGGACCAAACATATTGAAATCAGATGGGATATTCTAAGATTGGACTTTCTCGCATCCTTTTTCATAAGAGAAGTGAGCAGTAGCTATCACAATCTTATTTCTGGTTTAACATTTCGACCTTCAAAATAAAAGTGTAGACGCCAACACTTGATTAGCACTGTAGGCTGCAGTGTCGCACTACTTCTCCCTTTAGTTAGTTTCTCCTCAATAAAACCATAACAGGAGTTTGGCTCAGTAGGTAAAGCATCAGCCTCTCATGGATTGTGGGTTCAAATCCAAGCTTGTTCTTTCTGAAGTCATAAATTGCCAAAAACAAGGGGCAGATTCTGCAATGGAATGTTTGGACATTACAAAAATCTTCACCAATGTGGTTGCAATGACAAACTTGACAGAGGTCACTGGCCAACACAAAATAAGTAATAGACTGACTGTGTGTCTGATCTATACAACTTGTGTGTGTGTCTATCTACCTTCTGTAATATTGTGTCATCTGTCTTTCTTTTCAAATTGTGCTTGGACCCCACAGTTGGCGCTTGCGGCTATATTTCTATTATTTGTTTTGGAAAATGTTCTTGTTTTGTTGCTCTATTTTTTCTTCCTTCTTTTTATGCCCTTCTTGTAAAGTTTTCTGCCATGGATCTACCATTTTTTGTAAAAATAAACACCTGATGACCGCAAAGTTGCTCCCAGAAGTTTTTTTCTCCCAATTCCCCCTTTGCCATCTTAACATGGACATTTTTATGAAAACATGTGAATGTGTGTAACGTATGAATGTGAAGCAGGACCGGACTGAAAAACTGCAAAATACTTGATCTGGCCCCCATCACTCAGATTAAATTATTTTGGCGTTTGGAGGGAGGTGGAACAAGTCTGAAACATTAGGTGGCACATCTTTTTAACTTCATTTCCACTGGCTTTGTGCAGTGTCTGCTGGACACTAGATGGTGCTATACTCTCAGTTTAGAAACACGAAGGCTGCGTGACAATGCACAGAATGCACAGAACACAACAGCACAAACTGGGCGATGCTGAGTCAGAGATGTAACATGGCTCTAGGAAAGAGGTAGATGGACATGCTGGTCCTTCTCCTGGTCGCTTGTTAGGTCCAGCAACCGAGGAAAACATCCTCAGAAGGGGAGGTTATGAGCTGCTTGACACTAAAAGGATCAGGGGGAAAAGTCTAATGCAAATGTTTGCCTACATCATAATTAGTTAATTATGTGGGTTGCACCAGCCTATGAAAATGATCTGTTTTTGACGCTCTAAAGTAACAATTAAAAATCCCTGCCTTTCAAATAATGAGATTAAGACATTTTTAATTCTCTAAGATGAGGAATTTTTTTTTGTTTTTGATACCATTAAGTAAACATTAACATCTGTCCCGGCCACTTAGGCACCTTGCCTTCCCTCCTAAATGTTTAGAGAAAGGAGCCTTTTCAGGTCAAGTCCTTTTCAGCACTGGCATATGGGCAATTACTCCAGTTTACATTAGTGGTTTTATGAAACCATTCTTAAGAGAATGCATTAGGTCCATTAGAGAAGAATTACTTTCCTTTGACAAATACATGCTCTCTATACTAATCACCCTGCATTTTCCTGGGTGATTTGTTTTGCTGTAACCTGATTCAGAGGGCAAAGGAGAGGCTCGCCACTCGAATAATCATTTGTTTATGTTAGCTTAGACAGGTCCTGACTTTATCTCCTTAAGAAGTGGACCTCAACTTGAACTTCATCAGGCATTTTTAATGGGAAAAATGGATGTACTAAGCAGCACAGTAAGCAGTGCTGTAAAGTCCATCCCACTGTTTGCTCTCCTCTCCAGGCATCCCAGCAACCTCTTGTTTGCCACTGCTTGTTTTCTCTCATTCCTAACATTTAATACACTCACAGCCTATCTGCAGCACTGTTTTTTCCCCAGTGTTTTGATCATATGTGCAAATAAACTAAACTTAAACCTAAAAACCTGTAACGTCCTTACATTAAACTACATAGTCTGTGTGTTTACAAGCACAACAGTAATCTAGGCTTTCTACAACAAGTCACACACAGGCTGTAAACACACAAATGACCACTATTCACATAGTACACAACATTGAAAATAGTACTTCAAATGATTGCACAGAAACATTTATAATGCCATGCTGGACTTCATAGTAATGCACAGACATCAAGAGCTTATAGTCAGCCTCGGCAGAAGTAGTATTTGCATTTTAAAATGTGTTGTGTTAGCTCAAGAACCTCAGTCAATAATATAGGTTATTCTTCCCACTACACATGGGATGCACCTGCCATGCTAACATCTTAATGTTTTTAATGGAACCGTTTGGCATGAGTCAAACACAGAAGCAGTTCATACTACCTGGAGACTGTGTCAAAGATAATGTAAATGAGAAGGTCAGTATCATCTATTCCACTCCATAGGAACGTGTGGCCATTTGAATGTGAGTTTTGCATAATGTGCACACATCCACATACAGAAGACATGATGAGGTACAAAAACAATGATTGCACATTTGTAGTTCATATGACAATGGAACATTATTTATGAGGGGTGGAAGTAGCAAAAATCACATAAAATAAAAACAAAAATACATTGACACTCCTTGTGCACTGACACTTTGAAATGTCTGAAATTCAAAACAGAGGACATCTAGCGGAAGATGCCAGAATTGAAGACTGGACACTTCTGTATACAGGAACAGAAAGCTGGCTGCCAAAGATCAGTGCTATCAGTGATTATCATTTCACCATTTACTTCAAGGAACAAGGAATGGGGAAGGAGAAACGCTCTCTCTGCTCCCTCAGCAGCTACTGTTGAGGTCCCCTTGAGCAAGCTAGGCACTCCAGCAGAGCTTTTCAGTGGCCAGCAGATGGGTTGTAGGCTACAGGGCAACTCCAAGGTGTGGCTGTGTGTAACTATATGAATAATATATGCCATTTGTATGTCACTTTTATTCAAAACACCAGTGCCATGAATAGGCTATGCTACATACATTTTCAGCCAAAGTGGTCCCAGTGGGAAATGAAGCCCCTAACCTTGGATATTGCTGCTAAAAGATAGTGAACTTTCCTTGGATAAAAAGGGTTATAAAAATGTTTCACTTTCAGACTGACAAGGAAAATGGTCATTGAAAACTCAATGACCCTCAATAGTGTCAGTCAAGGTAATTGGGGCAGGCATGCCAGATGGAGTTATGAGAGAATCTGACAGGTTGATGTTGCAGATGTTACGAATCTGATATATTTCTCAAAACTATTGATCAAGATGATAGATATGACTGACTGTAGAATTAATTTGTGCAGCCTCAAAAAATTCAGTGCACTAAGCCAGTGGGGGGACAGATCTTTAGGAAGTCAGTGGGCACGATCCATCTGGCTGATCCACTATATGTTGGGACTAAAAATAAATATAGCCTAACAGTTTGTAGTAACCCGGTCACAAGTGCCGTAATCCGGAACAAGTGTAGGCTCTGGGTATTGTATGATAGCTACATAGCTATGACATTAAACTGCAGGCTGGCTTCCCAGTGTGGAGTGTGATACTGTTAGCAGATCCTGTGACCTCCCTACAGTCTGTTCAAGATGGCCGCTTGAGTGGAGAAACTACACATCTTCAATAAAACTAATCTAGCTTTCCAACTTTTGCTGTCAGAAGAATGGAATTAGAAGAATGAAATGACAAAAGCGACATTTGTTCCTTTCTTAAATCGGAAGAAGCGCATAACCGCTGAGGACGGCGGCGGAGTTATGGAATAAAACAGTGCTGGTAAGGACTCGAAACAACCCAGGTTAACCAACAGTTAGCTAGCTGCATTAGCCAGCTACCGTGTCCAATATCTAACAAGCCAAGGTTAACTTCAGCTATATCCACCTGTTTTATACGTTAAATCTAAAATGAGAAACGACAAGCTATTGATGGCTGATGTTCCAGAGCTGCTAACGGTTAGCTACGGACAGTCAGCCATAGCTGTCCAACATTTAACGCTTAAGCTAAATGTTAAGTGTCTTTTGTTTATGATGTAGCGTTGCTAACGTGAACTGCTAGCTGTTTCATATGTTGGTTGTTTGGCTGTCTAGTTGCTAGCTTTGTGTTTGCTAGTGTTGTAAAGCGTTTTAACAGATAACCCCAATTCGCCTTTATGCTGACGTTGTGAAATGTAATCAAAGCTGCTTTGTCTCTGATGTGGACTATAGTCGACGGTTCAGAATGGAGTATGAGTTTTACAGTTCAATGCTATTTAACTGACATAAAGCAGAAAAACTGCGAAATATTATCTTGCCCTTGCCTATAAGCCATCGGACCGGCTAAGTTACCTCTGCATCCACCTTTCCTCCGCCGCAGAGAGACACTTTTAACCCAAATCTTCACCTGTGGCCGGCTTTTAAGGTGATGATACATGGGCAAACACTGTAGAAAAATGTGGAGAAATTGTCACAATAAATTAATGAGTATAAGTGACTAGGATGGTGATGGCGGAGGGCTGTTGGGCTATGGAAATTTTCAGCTGAGAATAGGGAGCCGTGAAAATGGACTAAAATACATATTTCACTGTGATTGATTTATAGCCTTGTCTTGAGTAAGGTTGACTTCCTCATTCTTATCACTGGTGAAGTGATAAGTTACTGTATGACACCACAGTACAGAGTGGGTTTCCTGCTATTGCTGAGAGGTCTGTTGGGGACAAGGGGAGTCAAGCTGGATATTCTGTGGATACTTGTTTATGAATAACATGTCCATGAAACATGTAAAAGTATATTGATCAATATATTTGTAAGATTACAAATTCCAACCTTTTATTTTGAGAAATCTCATTTCTCATTTCTCACTTCCAAATTCAAACCAAATTAATTGTCATAGCTGACATCCTCTCTTTAATTTGCAATAACTAGTTTTCTCCAGTTTTTATTTTCTACATTGCATCTGAATTACTGTGTATATATATATATATATATATATATATATATATTCATACAGTATATATATCCATCTTGCTTTTTTCATCCCACAATGTTGCAGGAATTTTGAGATGAGAATGGAAAAGAAGTGGTTTCTGAAATTTACCATCACATTTTGCTGACACATTCATTCACACCACCTCTTTACATCTCTTCAGTGGTCTTGGGAGGTGTGGGGCTACTACAACCTGCTGCCTTCACACCTGTTGACCCAGTTGTGGAGGCACACATCAGTTGATCTCTATGGAAAAGGCTGCAGTGCTGTGCTACCCAGGCGTGACGGTCACAGTAATTGAAAGTGGCCTGGAGAAAGCACTTGCTTGCCTCAGTGTCTCCCAGGTAGTTGTAGGTGTTGTTCAGTTACACCAACTGCAGGATTTTCAGTCAGCATTTGTATGACATCTGATAAAAACTCGGACGCCTGAACAGTGATCTGGTTATTGTCATTTTTGGCCTGATTCCTGTGGTCAAGAACATCTAAAACTTTAGTAAACTACAATGTCTTACCTCCTGCTTCTCTTTCTAGTGCGTAGAGCGTGGGTTTAAGGCAGCTGGTTGTCATTTTGGGAAAAAGTGTTGGCTAATGGGTAGGGATAGCATTCATCCTAACGTTCATGGCGCACTGTAGTTGATAGTGATAGTTTAAAAACATTCAGACTTTGCCATCAGTTGTTTATTCCATCAATAATAGAGATTTTTTCATGAAAACGGACCCATTTTCAGTCCCAGTAATGTAACCTCTCTCCTGGCATTCCAGGGAATCCCGTTCAAAATTATCATATAGCCTATCATGGCACTTAGGGGTGTGTTAGAGTCAGAATACCATATTTGCCAATGTACAAATAATGGGTCATAAGCAAATCATAATTTTAATAATAATATGTTTGAATAGTGTCAATAGTATTCATATTTGTTTAATAGCAATTACTTTATGCCAGTATGATCACTAGATTAACATTATTTTTCTGAGGCTTGTTAGAAAAATGTGGAGCATACGTTTTAGAAATGAAGGAGTGAGACAGAGCTAGAAGAACTGGTGAAAGAGACTTACATGGGGGGTGAAGAAGAGAAGGCCTGGATACTGTAGTTTTCTCCCCTACCTGTGTTACTGTTGAGTGATCAGTGTCGTGGGGATTCCTATGTTTGTTATCGATTGTGTGTACATTCGGAGTCAGGCTTTGTGGGAGTGACTACATTATCGATTTGCACTTCCAGAGACTGTGAGCACCATGGGTGCATGGCTGGGTGCTGTTGGAGGCAGCTAGCTGCTCGACAGTGCATCATGGAAGCAAATTGTCATTACACACTTCCCATTTAGTCCAAATCACTGTAAATGTGCAGCAACAGAGTTATAGTTTAGTTAAGTAAAACAAAGCACCCATCTTCCTTTTACTATTAGCTTGTTTGGTCACTGTGGCACCTACTAGCTGTAAAATAGCCTGTTAGCCCTCAGCGGTTAAGCCGTCTATTATTTTGCAGAGGTGGAGTTGCGGATGTGACTATTATGATTTCCTGATTTCCTTGTATTGGGTGGCGAGAACACACAGACATTCATATTTCCTTGTGACAACAGCTGACACACAGTCATGCTGCACTCATTGCAGTTTGCCACTGCTTGGCATCCGTGGGCAATCTGAAACTAGACAGAGTGACTCCTGTGGGACACGGGGCAGCAAAGTCATGAAGAAGACATTTCTTGAGAATAATGGTGATTACGTCATATTGAAACTCCATTAATATGGAGTTTCAATATTCATTATCAATTCAATATCCATTCATATTGTTTTCTCAGCTTTTGATTTTCAGAATAGACAGTTAATTTAGCATTAAACTGCATAGATGTAGTATGCAATATGGCTTGTTCTATAGGACTGCTGGTGTCAAGCTTCATAACTTTGTGAAAGTTCCTCCAGAGAAGGATGTTTTGTAAAATGTGAATGTCAAGCAGGCCCTTCTTAATGTGAGATCACTCTAACAGGTGCTGTATAGAGTTTATTTTACTCCTGACTGACGCTTGGTGGAAAGCATAGCTAGATGAACTGTGTCCCTAAGGCTATGAGTTTATCAGCTTTCCCAAGACCAGATCTCACTGCAGGGTTTATTTGGTCTATTAACAACACTGAGACCCTTGTATGTTTTTCTGTCATCTCACATCTACTGCTGTGATGCCTTATTCTCTTGTCTCAATTGACAAGCAGGTGGCACAGCTTTAGATTGTGTAGAATACTGCCGCTAGGTTATTGACAGACTAAATGCACATCATGGGACCATATTGCCTCTATTATAACTTGTCTGTTTTAGAATTGATTTCACTGTTAATTGTAAGCCTTGGGTATGTCTGTTACCTTGCAATATCTCTGATTATGTAGCCTCTTTTGAGCTGGAGTGCAGCCTCAGCCCGAGCCCTCCTGGTAATTCTAAAGTCTAGGTGAAAAATCAAAGGTGACAAAGCCTTTGGCATTGGGCCCTGCCTCAGGAGCTTAGGCTGGTGTAATTGGTATCATCTTTTGAGGTTATTACATGCTTTTAATGTTTATTTGAACCTTTTTTGTATTCTTGTTGTATTTTCACGTTATTCTTTTTTAATTTCACATTTCTGTTTATCATTTTCTTTCATTGTCTTCATCTGTGTTTTGAAAAGTGCTATAAAGGTAAACTGCAGGTAAACACATACAATAAGTGAAAAAGGATGTTACATCTAGACTTGGTTTGAGATTTGAAATCAGTTAATTGGCATCTTATTAAATATTCAAGAAGATTTCTCCACCAATACCCAAACAGCAAAGATGTTAGTCTGAAGTACAAAACCATTTTGTGGTGATCTTTTTTTCCAGCATCTGCTTTCCTGCAAAGGAAAAATAAAATTCACTCCAACAACACTCTTTTTTTTTCTTCTTTTTTTAGGAATTGTAGGCGTGAGACGGGCCCTCTGTTTTAGCCCAGCATGGACAGCTTCTTCAAGGCAGCTGTGTGTGATCTGGACAAACTGCTTGATGACTTCGAGCTCAATACAGGTAAGATCATTAACAAAACAAAAATGCTGCAACACTGATGATGTGACACAGATGTGTACTCCTCCAACAAAAGTTTATTTGGGGCAATTAGAGTGCACTGAAACTGGCCCAAATAAAGGATATTTATCCTTTTTAACTTGCTCTGTTCTTTTTCTTATCTTGTTGCAGATGAACATGACTGCAAATCTGTTTTCCTGAAGCCTTCTGCATACCCCTTCTCCTCACTGGGCTCTCAGTGTTTATCCTCAGAGGCCTCCACGGTCCCGAAAAACCTCCCTGACCTTAATTCTCTTCATTATGGCTCTGCCCCAAGCTGTCCTGACCGTCCTGCCAGCCATAGCCGCAGCGCTGGTGACAGTGAGGTCAAAGGCCAACCTCTCACTGCGGTAGACCTTCTCTCCTCTGTGGATCGCAGGCCAGCAAAGAGCTCTGCACCTCCTTGCCCAGATCGAGCGCTGAAGCCAGTGTGTGACCTCGTCAATGACACGAGCTCTGCCATCCTGGTCAGGGCCAACAGCCATGACGCTTTCAGCGAGCTGGACATGGTGGAGAAGCAAATGGAGGCAGAGGGGCTGCTTGTGGACTTTGACAGCCCTGTGGTTACTGTACTTGGCGAGGAGGTAGGGGGGTTAAGCCTGGGCGCTGGATATAGAGACACTGAGGCACAACAGGCCTCTGTAGGTAAAGTGGAGCTGCTGGGACTAGATTCCCATGAGCCAGTTGGTGGATATTCTGCCTCACTCAGTCTGCTGGATGTCATTCTCCCAGCAGCAGTGGAGAGGGGCTGTGAGTCTGCAGATGATTCGCTGTCACCAAGGACCGCTGAGTCTGCTAACAGAGAGGAGGAAGAAGAGGACGAGGAGGTGGCTTGCATAAACCAACAAGTGGATCACTCCTTAGACCACTGTGAACAAGAGGCAACCCTGCCTACTGATGTCATGAAAGACAACACAACAACAGCAGACAGTAAAGAGGACAATTCACAAGAACCCTTGGACATAGGTGAGGCAGAGTCTCCTGCAAGTCTCAACACCTCAGACAGTGAACCGGTGGGCTTGTCCTGCCTGCCCATAGCTGTATCCATGTGTGGAGCTCTGGTGAACCCAAAAAACCCAGATGATGAGTCTGGGCAAGCTGCAGGGCAGGATAATGACGCAGAAATATCTGAGAGCTCAGAGGCAGACTCCCTGTCAGCCTTGGAGGCCAGAGAGCATAGGTCCCATTCAGGGGAGCCTATTAACTTGGTAGTCTCTATGTCTCAGCGGACTGCAGAGGGCAGGGTGTCGCCGGAGGAGCAGCATCCCTCTCTTGGATCTCCTGGTGCCCCTTCTTTAGACCCTGCCTCTTCCCGTCTCTCAGAACTCAGCCCAGTCGATCCTCCTGAGTTTGGCTTTGAGTATCTGCCTGAGAGCGACCAGGCTGAGCTGCTGGTTACAGATGAGGAGTTGGATGCATTCCTGCAGGCCCATACAGAGGCAGAGCAGGTTGAAGGTGTCTCTTATTGCAGCAGGTCCGGAGAGTGGAGTCAACATGAGGGTCTGTCAGAACTGAATGGGGATCTGGAGGACAGGCTGGTGGAAGAGGAGCTGAGGAGCTGCGGCCGGGCCAGACGGGAGGGACTGGAGGATGCGGCTTCTCCAGAAAGTGACAGAACAATTTGTATGTCTGGAGAGGGGAGTTTTAACCCTGCTCTTCCTTCACTGTCGCAGGACTCCTGCAGTTCCTACCAACTAGAGCCAGAACTCTCCTCCAGAGTAAGCAACTCTTTGACCAGCAACACTAATCAGTCCCAGCACAGTGGTAGCCCTGATCCACAGTCCTCCTATGGAGGTGCAAGACCTAAACAGCTACACTGCCAAGCCGCTAGATCTCCCCCAGCAGGAGAGGTAGGAGAGGAGCAGGCTCAGACGCCCAGTGGTTCCTCAAAAGGGCCAAGTGCAATACAGGATGAGGGGAATTCACCCACGTCCCCACCAAGCCCCAATCTTACAGAGGATTATTCCAACAACAGTGGTCCTAGCCCTATATACGCCCCTCAGGAGCATCAGGATAACAGTGTGGGGTACGACGAACTCTCAGAGCCCCCACCTTACCCCGGGGAGCCGTCCAGGGATGGTGCCGGGTCTGTGGATGACAAGGGAGAGGAGCTGGAGGGGCTGGGGTGCAGGCAGCCTGCTTGGGTGCCCGATTCTGAAGCCCCCAACTGTATGAACTGCTGGCAGAGGTTCACCTTTACCAAGAGGCGGCATCACTGTCGAGCCTGTGGGAAGGTACGTAATCCAGTCTGTACTTAAGACATGTCATTGCATCCCTTATATTTTATAGCGCAGCCCCTTTCTCTCAGTGTTGTTCCTCTGTGCCTCATTTTGGTCTCATAGCATAGCTCAGTTGTTGGCTGACTTAACAGGAAACTATGTGAACTCCTCCTTGAATGCTTCCTTGTGCAGTGTAGTCCTGCCTGTATGACAAGACAATGGAAAAGTCTTCTGAAAGCAGTATTTCGCAGCCAGTGGGATATTCTAAATAAACAAGTACAGATCCTGTACAGGCCCACGGCCCACTTACCTGGGTCATCTTCTCAGCTGACTGTATTTGGAATCAATGGTGATAGTGCCTTATGCTGCCATTATAATGCTAAGATTTTTTTTATTGAAACATCACTACTACTTTTTATTTAGCTCACTGTGTGCAAGACAACTGTGACTGTCTAAAATGGTACCAAACATGAGCCGTTTTTGTAGTTTGTAGATCAAAATAGCTAAACTATGTGAAGTAATTATGTTTTCAATCATAAAGATTATCTTCTGGAAGTATTTTAGTGGTGTATTTACTTTACAGAAACCTTTATGAATCCTTTTTTCAAGAAGACTTATAATTCTCAGATGTCTTTGGTACTCTGAGTGGTTGTATTAAGAGTATATATGAAAATTTGCTTATTATTAATGTAAAACCCCAAAATTATCTGTTGTTGTAGCAATAGATGGATGTTGGCAGCAATTAAATATCACCAACACTGAAACACACCTAACAATACACCCAGATAAAATATACAATAAAAGGCAAATGTAATGCCATTAAGTGGTTAGTGTGACAGCTTTAAGCCAATTTAAGCAGGTAATAATGGACATAGGCCCTCGCTTTTTTTTCTTTTACTTTATTGGCATGGCATCTTAGCCTACAATTAAGATTACAATCCATAAAGAAATAATTTATATAGATGCCATCATGTAAACAAGTACTACAGTAAAAACAAACATTTCTACACTTGAATCAACTTAAAATCCACAGTAGCCTATACAGATATGGAAATGAATGTCCTCTCTGTCTGCGACCACACGCCACTATTTGTCACTTCCATCATTAAGGTATGTCTTGGCAGAAATACATTTAAATCGGCGCATTTTCAGCAGCGGTGCCGCTACTGAGTACTATACAAATACTATAGAAAACACTATAGAACGTGTCTGGTGTCTTTGGTCCTTTTAGTGCAGCAGTTAGGTACAAATCAGGACAACAGTGGTTGCTTCCCATAGGTAGCTGTTGTAGTTACAGGTAAACTGGACCCAGGTAAGATAGCAGACGATTATCCCACGCTTAATGACGTAATGTCCCCTCTACTGTTTTATCTCTATGGCGGCCACACTGATCCATCAGAAAACGGACAGAATTACTGACGGATAGATTTCTGTCCACTGGGCTGTTTTGGAACGTCAACATGGTGGAGAGGCAGAAATACAGCAGCCTAGCTTCGCTCATAACGGAGCTACTTCATAGAAACAAGTTGAATTCACTTGAACACATTGTACTTACATTGGGTTGAAAATAGGAAAGAATGTGTAGTTTCTTCTTTCTAGACATTTTCACAACACAACCTGTCAGCTCCGCGGCTCAGAGTAAACTGTCTGTGCTTGTCGTTTGAATGCGCGTTTGTTTAATGTCACCCGGCATCCCGGTTGAGTGGAGTTTTCAATTTTTAAGCGCTGTGATTGGCCCGAAGGTCCAAACACCGCCCAGCCGGAAAACTTTGGTCATAAAACGAACCAAGCCAGTAGTTTAAGCTCCTGAAACAGGTACAACCACCGGTACTGCTCTGTATTCATTTTTTCAGAACCCCATTCCTCTGTCAAGAGACTCTGGGCCATCTCTTAGTCAGAGACGCCCTCTAGAGGCCATCTCACGAAGCGACATCTCACTAAGCGTTACCTGACTGACTGACTGACTGCCTGACTGCCTGACCTGAATTTGCCTTATGATGCCTTCGCTGCGCCGTGGGAAAAACCTCCCTCTTTGCATATAATCGTAGGAGCCAAAATCTAAAATCTCTCTGCAATTGCGGGACCACTGTGAGCATCTAATTTGTAATGTTTTTGGTACATTTGAAAAGAAAAACATATCTTTCATTTGAGGCTACTTACTTTTTGATAAGATGAATACACAGGTTGCTGGAGCACTTAGAAGTGGTTATTCCCCCATTTCCTTGTCTATTTTTGCCTACTGCACTGTCACCTCTAGGAATGTCTCAGATAAAAAAGTGGACCATGTATGTAGTCTTTTAGGCAGATGTTTTAGGCCTTCTAGTCTATGAATATGATTTTGCTGATTTTTAGATTGTCTAATCAGCTTGACCCACTGAGGACAGAAATGGTCTGCAGTTACATGCATGTGTGCTCGTTTTAACTGATAATGCTGATTGCATTATTCCTGCTCATTGTGTAATTGTAGAAGTGGTATGATAAATGGATAATCCTATTATCCATCATATGTAAAATGAGAACAGTTCTCATGAAGACTCCCTGTTTCAGAAAGGGTTAAATAAAAAAAGATTACCTCCCAGGACCAAATATAGCTTAGTGGATTCGCTCAGAAGGAGAGGCCATGAGTCAGCAGTTATTTTTTCTCTCTCCCTCCTCTATAGATCTCCACTGAGCCATGTGCCCTAAAGCAGGAGCTAATGAGTTTAAGGGCAGTGATTAAAGCAGCATTAGAGAGGACTGTTGAGGGTGTTTCATTGTCCATAACACAACCTACTGTCGCCAGTGGGACTGGGTAGACAAAGAAGTTTAGATAGCCTATATATTGTCGTATTTGTGTTCTTGTTCATGGTGACAATCTTAAAACCCAGTTCATTGCATTGAGTCCTGCAGTCTCTTTTCTGAATGATGAAGAGCAGGGTCACAGCTAACCAGACCAGTTTTGTTCATTGTCCAAAATGGTTACTCTGTAGTATAGGCCTATCCGTTTCCTCACTATCCTCCTCTCCACTGTGGCAGGTTTACTGTGCTGTGTGCTGCAACAGGAAATGTAAGCTGAAGTACCTGGAGAAAGAGGCCCGTGTGTGCGTCATCTGCTTCGATACCATACACAGAGGTAAGGCCCTAGTTTTGTCTGTTCGGGAGATCTGGCTCAGCCATTTAACTTTAGGTTCAGCTGAATACATTTCTACAGACAGATGAGAAATGATGAAGTCAAAACAAATTTTTAAAAGTACAAATCTGAATGTGGAATCTGTGGAGTTGATTGATAACACTTGTATTTATAAGCCTTTAAGGAATGGCTGAGTCATATTTCAAGGGACACTGGAGCTGATCACCTGAGCTTTGATCAGTTGAGTTATTGACAAACCCCTAAGTGTTATAAAAATTGCCATTGCACCACTTGCCATTGCCATTGCACCAAGAGACACTCAAAATTGCAGTTTTGGTTTGCACCTTTGACAGGTGTAACATTTGAGTGTTGTGAAGTATGCTTAAGTCATGTATACTTGTGCACCATTATCCTCCTGGAAGGGCATGGTAGAAGCCTTTGATTTTTGGTGGGTGCAGATAGGCTTGGGCCGGTGTGAGAACTTCAAAACCGGTCCGGTATCCATCAAAATAAATGCCCAAACCGGTAATTTTGACTTTTAACCACAAGATGGCATACTACATTGGCATGTTAATGCAATATGTGCAGGCATGTTAAACGCGTGCAACCCAGTCATCATGACGCTGGGTCGTATGGTCTCAGACTGAGACAGATAAGCCCCTTCCACACAAATGAAGAAAGCCATGAAGCCGGCTTATTGTTGGTTGTGAGTTCTGTGTGAAAGGGTCAGAGCAGCATTTTTCAAAACACCAAAATGCCTTCTGACCATCATGAAGCCGGTTCAGAGCGGCTTTCTGTGGTGTGTGAAAGCAGAACTTTAAAAAGCAGACTTTCTTACGCAATATGCGGTGTACCTTGTTATGATGTGTTACTACATCGCAAAGATAACCAGTCAGAAACTACGACACGCTGTCACCTATCACGCATCTTTCCTGTCCTACTAGCCAAGAGGCTAACATCTTGGACCAGTCCGTGCCTGTAGATCCCTGTAGCGTTGAAGTCTCCTTTTTTACGTGATAATCTTCTCCTGGCCTGCAGGACGGCAAGACTGCTCTGCATTAGGCTACTAGTAGCTGTACGCACCATCTTGAACAGCTGAACAGTGTAAACAAACTCTAGTGCGTGTCCTGCGTTGCAGCAACAAAAGCAGTTGTGATTTGTGTGTGAAAGGATAGGCTACAAGCCAGCAAATTATCTCCTTTGATAACAAGCATATTGTATTTATCATGTTATCTCGTTAATGCAATAAAAGTTAATATATTTAGCGTTGCCGCAGTTAGCTGATGTAGGCATAGGATACTTTTTGATGTGCCTCCTAATGACAAATGCCGGTATAGTCGGTATGTAGAAATTAAATCTGTGTAAGCTCGTACATCAAACCTTTTTACTATTGTGATTATTAAGGAATTCGTTTTTATGTTGAAAACACTTAAGATCACACAGTTCATGGGCTGCCCACAGAGTCTCCAAGAAGCATGCACATGTGTGCGCATGCATATGCCTGCCTCTATTGTAGAGAGAGAGCCTTTCCCATCCTGTGTGTGACTGATCCTCAGAGCGGTCATGTTTTCCCTTCCTGCTCTTGTGATGAAGAGCCCTTGTTTGCCATTGGAGAAATAACTGAATGTATAAATAGATAGTAGTGAACACAGAAGTTGAAGTGGAAGTTGATGTAGAAATAGCCTGTTGTTGTCAAGTGTATTCTTAGCCATGCTTCCCTTTTTACCATGGACATTTTTGTCCCACCAAATGCATGTACCGACTATACCAAATTGATATACACCTCAAATTTTATTGGACGGTTCATATACAAAACACTGGCTGTGAATATGTGAAATGAATTGTTTGGAAGATTGGCATTTTCCCATGGCATTTCCATCCACTCACAGGAATAGACTGAATTTACCAGTCGTCTTTAAAACTTCATAACTTTTTCATTATGCAGTGGATTCATATTTAAGGCATACAACACAAAAATGGTCCGCAGAAAGTGGCGGTTCAGAAACATGATGAAAAAGAAAGACACAGCTTCCTAGCATAGGGGCTGTGCCCTGTAGTTGGATGAATAACTGTTTGAAAACACTCATTAAAAATTCAAACATTCATTTATAGCATTGTTGTGTGTCTTCACTAACATAAATAGCAAATGGGTACACTCTACACATTCTTACAATTTAGAATGATGCTTTTTACTTAATACATGGGTTTTAAAATGAGGTGTCTATTCTTTCTATTTCTGTGGTTTGCTTGTCTGCTTTGATGATAAAAGGAGTGCTTCAGAGAGGCATCCATTATAGCTAGAGAGACTGCAGCGTAGAGATGGAGAGGAGGAGGGAAGCAGGAGAGAGACGGGAGGGGGGAAGATGGATGGAGAGGGCAAGGGAGAGGGAGGAGGAGAGTTATAGCAGGACACTGGCATTTGTCCTTGACTGTGTGTGGTACATGACCCACCTAACGCAGTGGACATGTGATGCTCACACAGTCTGCCTAGGTCGGGGAGAGTAAGAGGAAAGTGTTCGTCTACTTTTTTTTTGGCTGGTGGATGCTGGAGCAGCGTGATGCGATCCTTCCCTCCTTCCTGTCACCCCTCTCCTTCCTTCTCTCCCTCCCTCCCTCCTTGCTCTCCATCTCTCATATCAGTATGGTGAGCTGCCTTTGAGGCTCACCGCACACACCCCTGCCCAGAGCTAACAGGCTATTAGGGCTAACAACAGAGCTAAACTCAATGAAATGAACAGAGAGCCGCTTCAGAAAGGCTGTGATGGGACTGTCTAGAGTAAAGCTAAGGAATAGAGTCAGCATGATGAAGTGGACTGGTTGAGTTTTGGCAGAGTGGATGATGAGTATGAGGTAAGATTCGTCTGACTTCTAAATGACTAGCATCAACATTGTGTACTGATATGTCTTGTTTGTTTTTGTGTTGCCTATGTGAGTGTGTTTGTAGGCTAGGCAAATACTGAAAATGTTTATCAAGAGACCTATTTATGTATTTCAGTGCCAGACATAAAAATGAGGTCACTTCTTGATTCATTGCTTATACCTGAAGTAGTTTGCTACAAGCTCTGGACGTTTCTTTTTTTGTGCCTTGTCATCCCCACCTTGCAGATCAAGGTGAAACAACTCTCCCCTTGTAGTGATATTGATTCATAAGGGACTGTGTGGTTTTGCATTAACAGGGATCTGATTACTTGTAACGTTCTTTTGCATTTTGCTGCTGTTTGATGTGGCTGTGTTCCTGTGTTTTGTATTTGTAAGCTGTACGCTAGTTGTTGTCAGTATAACCAGGTCGATAAAGATCTATGATGCTTAATCAATATAATGTAGGCGAGTGCCACATCAGCACTTCTGGGAGTACAGGCGGAAGGCATTGAGTGACCCACTCAATCATAGCCAGCTTTCCTGGAAGCCACAACTCATGTCTGTCCTACTTGCAATATCCCATCTAACTTCATTCATCTGCACTATCCAATATACTGTAGATAAAGCTGTGAGTTGTCCAATGTTCTGTTTCATTTTGTTACTGCTCCCTTATGACTGTTTATAGTCTCTAGGCTACTTCTGCCAGGGGAATGGTATGGTTGAAATTTATTTAAGGGAAGCTCCAGAAATTTCAGAAGCCTATCTCATTGATCTCAAATCAAGCCTCTTCTAAGGCCATACAAAATTATTCCATGCTAGGGTTTTAACACTAGAATGAACAAATTAACAAGATAAAATTACAAAAGGTTGTTAACGGTTGACACAAATGAAAAGCTCTACCTGGATCCACAGAGACCAGACCCTTGTGGCTCCTCTATGGGGAGTCTCTATGAATGACAGGAATGAATAAGTTCCTAGTCTTATCGGACATCATAAATCAGTCAACCCATATCATATAGACAGAGCAGCAAAGTGGAATTATATCAAGTCAGGGGTGGGCAGCCTTTGTGGGATTGAGATCTCCTTTTTCTTTGACTAGGCTGGAGATCTTTCGCTGACAGTCAAGCGCAGTCAGTGAAAAGCACAGTGGAGAGTAAGGTGAGGTACATAATCATGCAAGGTATTGGCTGTACGCCAGTCAAAACAAGCACAGGCTGATATGATAACCTTTCTACAATGCTAATTGAGGAGTGGTCAACAATGTGAATACAGTGTATAAAAATACACACTATCAACCATCAGTGAAATGCAACCAATACAATGCAGTATTGAACAGCCTATTCACTTTCTTGCAAGGTTACTTGTATCTTGCTTGAGTCAATGGTGCAAAGTGTAATGAGCAACACAACCCAAATTGTCCTTGTTAATGCAGTCTGTAGTAGCCACTAGCCTGACCTTCATTTTAGCACCGCATTAGGAAAGGAAGCACTAAGCAAGGTACCTACCTAATGGGATGACTACTCCAATTCAAGTTGCAGCCAAAGCCACGTTGTTAGCCGACAACACTAGTCTAGAGTCTCCCAAACTCCCCAGTGTAATCACTTTACCTTGACAGCTACTTTGACTGTCAGCCTCCACAGTAAGTACGAGGAGGAGGGCAGGAGGGAGACTGTTTCAACTTTGAGTGACCTTCACTGAAGTGTGCCCGCTGTCTACCTCATCTTGTTGCAGGTTCTCAGTAGTAAGAAAGAAAGAAATCACAATAAAGAACTGCATACTGCCACTGAGTCACCTCCACCCTGCGACCCTCTCATTTGTTAAACTAACAAATTTAATAAAATGACATAAAATCAGCGCTGCTGTCTACACCGGCTCCAGGCAGCATTTCAGCATTTCTTTTTACGCCTCAAGTCTATTCTTTTCTACCTACGCACATAAACGTGCCATTTATACACCATTTTAACCACCAGAGTTCCCGGACATTAAACATGGGACATTCATTGCACTTCTGTATTTCTGTGGTTCAATATATGGCGATATAAACATGGATATCGACAACGACTGGTCAGAAAGCTTTGAACAGACTTCTTTCAGACAAACCAAGGAACCCCATATATGGATCCCGATTTTACCCTAAAGATGATAATACCTTTCAAGTGTAGTACACAAGTAGTACACAAGTACAGAGGACTAGCCTAATCATTTTTGGTAAACTTATGAATGACAAAGGAATGATGACATTTGAAGAACTTCAGAAAAAGTATAATTTACTACGGATATCTGATATCTCTAAGTTAGAAGTTATTTATCCAAAAATGAATTGATCTCAGAGACTATTATAAAGTTTCTATGTAGAAATTACGACAGTGCTCATGTAAAAAGTACCATTTATACAGTTCTAAAGCACAAGAGTAATAAAGTAAGTAATAAAAAAGAGGAGGTTAAAGCACGGGAAAGATGAGAGGTAGAGCTTAATAGGAATATACCAGATGAGTTATGGGACGATATAAGCTTGGGGGTTCATAAAACTACAGCTTCTCTCTTTTGGAGAGAGTATGCTTGGAACATACAGATGCGCTATTTTCTGACGCAGGTTCAACAAGTTAGATTTGGCTTATCTGTGTCTTCCAAGTGTTGGTGGGAGAGTGTGGCGAAAATCAAGCGGACTTTAGTCTCATCCTCTGGTCATGCCCTATAGTTATATTGGAAGGGTATTCAGAAAGAAATGGCACTCATGATTAAAATCTCTTTGCATATGAAATCAGACTTTATACTGCTGGGAATCATGCCAGCTGAGATAACCGATAAGAATGATGAATATCTATTGAGGATACTAAGGATAACGGCTTTGAAATTACTAACAAAGAATTGGTTACAAAAGTCTGGTCCTTGCTTAGCCAAGTGGAGAACGCTCATAAAACAAGTTAAATGTATGGACTCATTTTACAAAGTTTGTCTAATTATTATTGTTGTTTTTATCTGTACTTTTAAGTTTTTTTTATTACTACACATTCTAGTCTAATACTCACTTTCGAAAAAACATTTTAAAAACCCAAACTTTTTGTCATCACCGTAAGTCCGCAGAAGTAATGGGTTGTAATGTAACTATGTGTAATAGAATGACAATAAAAAGTATTAAAAAAAAACATGGCATGGACCTGCATGTTGCCGTGTTGACTGTGGGTCGGAGGAGAGACAAGACAGTAGACAGAGCTTATTATGTATATTTATACATATTTGACATTAAGCAAATCTTATCCATACTGGTTATGTCATATTATTTTATACTATATAATACTACAAGGTATAAGAGGAAATGTGAGCGTGCATTAGTAAAACTGCATTCTAAGTATTCCATGCAGTAAATTCACGATGACTGATGAAATCTTTTTTCAAATACCTTATACTTTGCTGCTGTTTAGCATTTAACTGCTTAGTTCTTTTTGGTGTTTTGCTTACTCAAGAGCTTTTGGCGACGTGCCTGTAATATATTGTTTAATCAAGTAATGGCTTCACCTCCATTTTCCCCCTATATAGACTGACATATTACAGAAATAAATACACAGACACTGATTTGGTTGTGTTGTTTTTATTCCAGAGATGAAGTTTTACAGTATGGCGTTTTATTTCCTTTGCTCATTAGGTTATTAGATTGCTGTGGATGCCGACATTTGTTTGTCACATGCTGGAGAAAGTACATTTGTCTGTTCCATGGTTCCAAACCTTGCCTTCAAGTTCAATTAAGTATTCAATGACTTAAGTGTTGATTATACATAGATATATCAATATTTGATAGGAAAAATGAAACTAGGCATAATTACCCATATCAATAATGTATTTTGAATTTCTGCTTGTGTATTTCATGCTTTTGAATGCACGTCTAAAATGCAACTAAAAGGGAACCAGTGTGGACACAAATGGAGGCACTGTTGATGTGACGCCACTGGTGTAGACTACATGTCAGTGTGAATGATGAGTGAGAAAGGAGTTTTACCAGAGGCTTTACTAGTTGTAAAATGTGTGCTAACTTCAGGCTGGAATATGCCCCAAATAATACAAATTATGATTGAATAGCTATAATTTCAAATAGATTTGTCAGATTTGTGAGAGAATAGCTACAATTTTGTGTCATTTCTTAAGGTATTGCAGAGATATCATTTTTGCAAAATATGCACCCAGAATGATAGATCCTGATAGTGTTTGTACGGTGGCTGCCTTGACTTCTCCCTGTCAGAAGCTCCAGGCAGTGACAGCTCACATGGGGCAGCACTAGGGAACACTGTTTTTTAATTATTTTTATGGCATTTGTATTAGACAGTTCATATTGGAGAGAGACAGAGAAGATTGGGGGGGGATCCAGGACTTTGCAGTTATGTGGTACACATTCTAGCTGAGTCCCATTGCCTCACCCCAGTTCTATTATGTATAGTTTATTTCCCATATCCACAAGCACAGAGAGATTCTGAAAACTTTTTGGAAACTTTTAGTGGGCCTATTGCAGCCAGTATAGATACTGTAAAGCATCCAATAATGGCCTGGACATTTATTTACCTCAACAAAAGAGAGCACCAGGCCTTCAGAGAGACAGGCTATTATTTCTTTTGGCACGTCCACTGTACCTGCTCAAATTTATATGATTGCCTTTTTAGGCCTATCAATCAATCAATCAATCAATCAAAGTGCAGAATCACCATGAAGCATGGTCCCAATACACTTTACAATTAAAAGAATACATAGGACAAAACATACTGCAAGCAAATAAAATAGTTAAAATAAAACAACCACATTGAAAACATCAATGTTAAAAGGATGTTTGAATATAAAAATAAAACAACCACATTAAAAACATCAAAGTTAAAACGGTGTTTGAATATAAATAATACAAATTAAAGTAAAACAACCACATTAAAAACAACAACATTAAAAGGATGTTTGAAAAGGTGATGGACCCAACTAAGTTGTAATTCTAGGGTAGGCTGTAATGAAGCGAATAAAGGTGGGTTTTCAGTCTTGATTTAAATATTTCAACTGAGCTTGCTTCTTTAACATGTAATGGAAGTCCATTCCACAGATAAGGGGCACGGTAGGCAAATGCTCTGAAGCCAGCTGATTTTTTGTTAGCTGAGGGAATGACCAGGAGACCAGCATTGAGAGAGCGAAGAGGGCGTGCCGGTATATATGGTATAATTAGCTCAGATAAGTAAGGTGGTGCAAGTCCATGCAAAGCCTTATAAGTTAAAAGAAGAACATTAAAATCAGCTCTAGCTTGCACTGGTAACCAGTGAAGAGAGGCCAGAATGGGTGTTATATGATCACATTTTTTAGTCTTTGTCAAGATTCTAGCTGCAGCATTCTGAACAAGCTGAAGACTTCTAGTAGCACAGACCAGAGAGAAGAGCATTACAATAATCAAGTCTGGAAGATACAAATGCATGGATTACAGTTTCAGCATCACGCAATGATAGAATAGGTCGGATTTTAGCAATATTACGAAGATGAAAAAATGCTGTCTTGGTAATAGCCTTGATATGAGACTGGAATGTCAGACGAGAATCAAAAATCACTCCAAGGTTTTTGATGGTTGAGCTTTCAGAAATAATACAGCCATCAATGTTAACACTCAAATTCGCAAACAAATGCCCATATTTGGCTGGTCTAACAACTAATAACTCTGTTTTATCAGCATTTAACAGCAAAAAGTTCAAACCCATCCATTTTTTTATTTCTGATAGACATGCCTCTAAATTTAAGAGTTGGGAGAGGTCATTTGGCTTTACAGGTACATATAGCTGTGTATCATCAGCGTAGCAATGAACATTAACACCGTATTTGCAAATTATATTGGTTTAGGCAACTTATGTCAGATACTATTGCTACTGTTACTAATAATAATAATAATGATAATAATGAATATCTGGCTAAAATCACGGCAAGCAGTTATCAAAAAATGGGATTTGTTATTGGTAACATACTAGTAGGCTACCAGGTCATACTGGGAAATTCATATAACTGAACAAAATTTGTGTGCTTGCTTCAGTTTGAATGGTAAAAAGTTAAATTCATTAGAAAGAGTTTAAATGTGTTTAGAATTTGATTACTTGGAGCTTAAGCAATTTAATGAAATGGGATGAAAGCTGGCTTTTGTAAATACAGTGAAATGAAAGTCTGATCATGCTTTATGACTCCTACAGTTGCTAGGAAATTCTGAGTGGTTGTTAGGGTGTCACTAGTTGGTTGCTAGGTGATTACTGGTGGCTGCTAGGGTGCTACAAGGTGGTTGCTTGGTGATTACTAGTGGTTGCGAGTGATTACTAGTTTCTGCTGGGTGTTACTAGGTGGTTGCTAGGTGATTACTAATGGTAACTTGATGGGGTGTTTTACTAAGTGATTAACAGTGGTTTCTAGGTGATTACTTGTGGTTGCTAAGGTGGTACAAGGTGGTTGCCAGGTGATTGCTAGCAGGATTAGTAGTAGTAGTAGTATGTGTATGTATGTGAGCACTGGGCCAGTGTTCCATGGCAGTTAACAACATCACCTGCTCTGAATATTCCACCATTAGTATGTAAAATAATGTGAAATAAAAGGTAAATATCTCATAAAGTATAGACAGTTTCTAGCTGCCAACAGTAACATAACTTAGGCGAATGTTCCAACCCTTGTGAACTTCCGGTCTGTTGCCTAGATACGATGTAAACATTTAGAGCCAGATGGTTCTTAGCTAGCTAGCCAGATCTGTAGAGGAAGCGATGTAAAGAAAAGTGGGATCTTCTCTCTGACCCTTTTGACCACAATACAAGGCTTTCTAAGTTTGCCACCAACTGGAAGATCTGCCTGATGTTAACCGGGTGCATTTACTAGAATATCTGGCGGAGGCAGAGTGTGTTTACACTCAGGAAGCTTTCAAATTTACAGGAGCCTTGATGCTTTCAACTATTTTCTGTCAGGGAAGGTATCGAACCTTTGTTGTTGTTGCATAGCACTATAGCTATATTGTTAACGTTTTGTTAGAGCCATGATGTTATGGGTAATTTAATGAATTAAGATGCATTTATTTCTCTTTGTGTTATTTATGCATTTTGTGGTGTACATACTGTACTTGCATTTACACTTACCTTACTCTTATACTAATGTTGATATTGGATGCCAAGCTCCCCCTAATCTGCAATATATATCTATATCTATCTATAATCTTCATAATATAATATATATCATATAATATGAATGGCAATTAAGTGAAGCATCAGCAATTGATGACGGGGCGAAAATCAGCAGAAGGGGTGTGTGGAGCTTACATAGCTATATTTAATATTTAGGCAGCCATATGTTGTGAACTTAACTGTAAATTCTGCGTATAATGATCTGGTTTTGTAACTTTACCTGTGATAAAGTGAATGCTGTAAATGCGGTTTCTGAGATCCCATCCCTCCCACCCCAGTGCATTGATCCATACATGAGCCTTTCGTCGTCCTTATATAAACATTCTTACTTTTGAGAATGCGTTTGTCCCAGTCCTTAGAGAACACCCAACCGCACAACAACATGAGCCATAGGATTCTCTTTTTATCCATGATCCAATTTCAAGTTGTTTTCAACTTGAAAAAAGCGTGCCACTTCTTAGTGTAAACAGCTGACCGGAGGTGTACAAGGGTTTTCACTTGTCTCCTAGCAAAGTGTTTGGATAAAACTGTCTATTAGTAGTATGAAAAAATAGCATAAATAAGCTTAATTTGCTGAACATTTCAGACGAGACCAGTCAAGTGCCAAAAAAGTGCACAGAAGATATAAAGGAGAGATAGATAATAGCATAAGTAAGATCATATACTAATAATGGAATAATAATGCAAAACCATTACTTATATTATAGTAATTCTAATGATATTTTAGGCTATAAATATTGTATGAATTTAGAGTCCTTTCTGGTAATTCTACTATATATATTTTTTAACCCAGCTTTTATTGGAGATCGGCCTTTATTTGGCACACACACAACACTCCCCGTCTATTGGCGTAGATCTGGCCACTATCTGAGACATACATGAGGTCTTTATTGGAGGTTTTACAGCATTAATAGAGAAACCGATGACAAAAAGGAAACTGAAATTTCCATAGTTTTTTCTGGCTAAAAACAAAAAACTAAAAATGAATTAATTGAAGAAAACTAACATTTTAGTGTAACAGTAGACTAAAATAAGATTTTAAATTGGTACCAAAATTATCACTGCCTCTATGACTGCCTCTATGACGTCTTTCTCCCCTTTAGCCCAGGCCCTAGAGCGGATGATGAGTCCTACGGGTCCCAGCCCAAACCCCAACGTCCCATCTGAGTACTGCAGCACCATCCCCCCTTTGCAGCAGGCCCGTGCCGCAGGCACTCTTAACTCTCCTCCACCTACCGTCATGGTGCCTGTGTCCGTTCTCAAACACCCAAGCAACGACAGTATGACTACTCTCATATACACAGTCTGTAGTTTGCTGAAATGAGACTCATATTAGATTTTAATGTTAGTGCTCACTTAAGGTTTCGCTGAGCTCCGGCCTTCAAAAGACTTTCTCTTTCCCTGTGTTTCAGGTTGTCCTCGTGAACAGAAGCGCGTGTGGTTTGCTGATGGCATCTTACCCAATGGAGAGGTGGCAGACACAACCAAGCTGTCGGTGACGAGCCGCAGGAGCCCCCAGGAGTCCAGTGGCATGACCCCAGACACAGTAAGTCAAAGCCATGAGTTGCTATCATAGTTTATCTTGGGCCAGTTTGTTGGATGTTACCTAATATTTTTGTTATTTCTTTTAATTGGATATATCTGTATTTATCTATCTAAACCCTCCTCTCTCTAAACTGTTAGCCATTAAAGTATGATAGGACTGGTACCAATCGACCCTCTCTTTCCAGTGTGGCCCAGCAGGCCCGGAGCTTGGCGTAGGAGGCTCATCTGCCCCGGAGGCCTCTGGGGCTGTAGAGGTGGTTCGACCCCCAGTGTCTGGACCCTGGGACTACGCCTTGCTGTGCGGAATCGGCTCTTCGGTGCAGAGGATCCCCAGTCTGCTGCCAGAGAACGAGGAGGAGCTCCCCCCACTGCTCATCACCACCGGAGAGGATGAAGCAGGAGGTATGTGTGTTCATTCCAATGTATTTACATCATTACAATGTGTTAATTTCTCAGACCATTGCCTCAGATTGTGTGGATGAAACCCAGCATGTGCTCTGCTGTATTTCTTTCAGATGTATTAGTCGAGGAAGGGCCCGCCCCCTGCCAGATTCTGCTCCTATTAGAGGAGGGGGGACCCCGGCCTTTGACCTTCGTTCTGAATGCCAACTTGCTAGTCAACGTCAAACTGGTTACATGTGAGTGGAACACGGTCTCAAACCCTCTCTGGGACTTCTTTGATTGTTTTCACATACATTTATATTGAATGAAGAGGATAATCGTGGATATCTCGACATGCCCTCCCACAGACCTAGTCCCTAGTGTTTACTAACTCTGTGTATTTCCTCTGTCAGACTGCAGTCGGCGGTGCTGGGTGTTTGGCTCCAATGGGCTGCAGGCTCTGGGCCAGAGAGAGCTGGTGTTTTTGTTGGAGTGTCTGCCAGAGGAGAAAACGCTGCCAAAAGACCTCTTCACACTCTATCTCAACATCTACCAAGATGCCCAAAAAGGTAGACATACACTTGCACTAATTTTCTCACTCATTGTCTTTCTTGGCCTTTAGTGACAGAAATAAAGTTTTTGTACCTTTATGTTTTCCATAGTCTGCAAGAGTCGATAAAGAATCATTACCCTCTGTGCTATAGGGAAGTTTGTGGAGGACTTGGGTAACGTGACGTTCACCAGCAGCTTCCTGGGCAGCAAGGAACACGGCGGGATGCTCTTCTTCTCTCCCACCTGTCAGCCCCTGGACGGCCTCACTCTCCCCCCCCAGCCTTTCCTCTTCGGCCTGCTCATCCAGAGACTGGAGGTGCCCTGGGCCAAGGTCTTTCCCCTCAGGCTGCTGCTACGGCTGGGAGCTGAACACAGCGGTGTGTGGCTTCCTGTAGATTATTCTTGTCCTATAATTTGTTTTTGCTCATTGTCCACATTGGTTCACAACAATGCATCAGGCACTTCACACTGTCAAACTTAGATTTAACAGTCTTCGTCACCCATTTGTGTCGCTCCAGATACGAGTCTCAACAGTATCCAAAACTCTTTGCAGAGAAATGTTATCCCTGAATGGCATAATCCGTCAATGCAAAAATGAACAATTGATTGCTCTATTGTGTTAGTATCAGCATGTTTTTATTTCTGTTTCCAGCTCTGCACTGTTATTTCCTATAGTTGAGACTAGTACAACAGTAATGTTTGATAAATGTATTCTATGCTTTTTTACAATGATGGATTAGGCCTTTCAAGCAAGCAGTGTGGCTCTGTAAATGTTTTGATGTTAAGAGAGACTGGAGTCTGGTAACACTGATGTGAGACGTAAACTGTTAGTTCAGGTTAGGGTTTGTTTTTTCTACTGGGGAAGACTGATGTTGATGATGTGCCAAATGATACATTTTAAGGGTGTGTAAGGATGTTAAACTAAATATTTTGTGTTTTCTACAGTGTATCCCACTACACTGACTAGTATTCGCTTCCGGGACTCTGTGTATCGAGAGACGGGACACACCATTATGAATTTATTGGCTGTAAGTACTAGAACACAAGCAGATGCCTGTGTATTTTGTATTAGGCTCACCTAATAGAGCCCAAGGTTTTGCAGTGAAACTCATATCTGTTTACTTGGGTCAAGGGGATTGTAACATTTTAGTGTGAGTGACGTTAGCTCTTTAATACCCTCTGGTGGCTGTGTAATAACTGCACCAAATATAGCACCTCTCTCTGCTCCGGTGCTAAAGCGGTGAGAGCTCACTGATCCTCACATTGGCAATCACTCAGTCGTGCTGTGCTGAATTGAGCTCAGGGTCTGTGCAGGTCAGAGATTATACACAGAAAGATCAAGGCTCAGCTGCCCTGCCTCAGGTAGACTGCAGCAGTTTGGGCCATCAGGCATTCTGTGTAGGTAAACAAACTGTCATATTTTTCTGTCACTTCTGGGCTTCAAGGTAAATGTTTTTTTGAAAGTCCTGCACAAAAACCCTAATTAAAATATAGCTGCCAGAGGCCGTTCCGGGGTTCAAGCCCTAATGACAATTAAGCTCAATACAAGCTACATGCTATAGGCCACGCCCACATCACCAACCAAAACCAAATCAGTATGGTGGGCTATGGGTGGTCCAGGAGGCAAATTTGTAACGCAAGGATTGCTGGATCTGCCTACCAAGTTTGGTGTCAGTCAGACTTATTTTGTGTAAGATATGGCCTTTTAAAATTTGAAATGTCACTACAGTGCCTCCTTGTGGTCAAATTGCATGAAATTTGATGCACCTTTTTGAAATGCCTTTTCAGACAAGGCTGCCAAATTTGATACTGATTTTGCAACTGAACTTAGATCTGCAAGCTGTTATATTTTATTACATAAGTCTTATGGGCTAGACCACACCCACATCCGCCAATCATGACCAAACTTCACATTTTGACCAGCACATGGTTCAAATTTCATGCGATTTCAATAACTGGATTAAGAGAGACATTTTTGTGACATTTGTTGCATCTCCTATGCGTTGTTTTCAGAATCCCATTGGGTCTTTCTTGTTGGCCTCTCTTGAATGTGTATACCCGGTTTTATGTTGATTGGTTCTCAGAAACGTTTAGTGCTAGCTCGCCATCTAGCTATTGAGTTGGTGGCTGATTGGACAAAGTCACTCATTCAAGTTACAGGACTGCCATTAAAACCAAAATAATGATACAGCAATCCATTTTGAGCGAGGAAGACTGAGGGGGCATGAAGGCTGAACAATTAACCTTAATTTTTCCATATATCGGGAATGCGTAAGAGTCGCACAATAATCTAAAGACCTATGTCTTTTGTAATTTACTTAATTTAGTGAACAAATACTTCAGCGGACAGATCAAACTTCTCTGATGAAAACAAGTAAAAACACATTGACACCAACACAATCCTCGACTTTTTATGCCCCATTTTAGAGCGGGAGACGTATGTGGTGGCCTTACACCACATACCTTAAACTCAACTTTTTAATGTGCCTCTCACGCTCTGCAGGAGGTAAAAATGAAGTGTAGCTACTTGTGTTTCCACAGCAAGACATATTTTCGATTATGGCTCAATCTACTAATACTTTATGGAGTGGAAAGTTCTTGTGTAGCTACCTACCTAGCCAAGCATAATGGTGGGAGTGGCTTGTTTATCACCCAGAAGGGGGCGTGGCTTAGATGCCGGTTGAATGTATTACAGCCAGACTATATTACTTGACGAATACTTGCCTCTAAAGCATGTGTTCCATCAATCACAATAGCAGATACACATTGTTGGCCTTTGTAGCGCCCCCTAAAGGCCAATTTAAAAATGCTTATGCAGACATGGTTCAGTACCTCTAAACCAGGGGTGTCAAACTTCCCTGACAGTTAATGAGCCAGGTGCGTAAACTGTTTCACCACAGGACCTGAGGAACTACCAGTACAGTCTACCAGTTGTGGAGGGGCTGAGGATCCACATGGAGATGGGCCACAGCTACATCGACATCCCCAAGAGTAGGGTCAATGAGGTAAGACATACTTGGAGCAAAAGAACAGGTACAGCTGCAAACAAACTGTAACGCACACAGAGAAAGTTCACTGTGGACGATGTGTTTGTGTGTTTTGCAGATGCTGAAGGTGGTAAATTCCTCTAATGAGCACGTCGTCAGTGTTGGAGCCAGTTTCAGCTGTGAGGCCGACTCTCACCTAGTCTGCTTCCAGAACGAGGAGGGAAACTACCAGACCCAGGCCAACAGCATGCCTGGGAAGACCCGCACAGGTGAGTAAGGCCTGGTACTTACTCATCCCTCATCTCTTTATGTCGACTTATAATATGATGCAATGGGTATCGCTGTCTCTTAATGCTACTGCTTTATAATGCTACTGCTTCTTCCTTTATATGATTAATAACCCTCTGATTGTGGCTTGCTCTTGTGTTTTGTTGCAGTGACTGGAGCCAGTTTTGTGGTGTTCAATGGAGCGCTGAAAGCCTCTTCTGGCTTCATTGCCAAGTCCAGCATTGTTGAGGGTAAAGTTGCCAATTTATTGACGCTTATTACATCGTATCCCCGAATCACAGGCTGTGAATCAAGCAATAAAAGAGTCCTCTGTCCTATATTCTATATCTAAAATCGTTGGCTACCTCTACGTGTCTTACTTCGGCATTATTTTCTTTGGGGTAAATCATCTTTGTAGCTCATTTTATTTTACTTTTCTGTATACATGAAAGATGATGACTGCTTTGCTGCGGTTAAATGCCACCCTGCCTGGAAAAAAATATTGTTTTTGGAAGAGCTAAGAAATAAAACACTGTCACCTGATATGCATCCACCAGCATAATTTGCTCATTTAATGTACTCATCCATAATATATGTCTGAAATCTGAAATGATAATGTTATCAGTGATTGTTTGTTCAGCTACAGTGAAAATGGGCCCCAAGACTGAATTACTTTTTCATGTGGCTGTTGTTGTTGTGGTTTGCTGTTGGACTAGTCTAACTGGTGTGTGTGTGTGTGTGTGTGTGTGTGTGTGTGTGTGTGTGTGTGTGTGTGTGTGTGTGTGTGTTTGTGTGTCAGATGGGTTGATGGTACAAATTCCTCCAGAGACCATGGAGTCTCTGCGCAGCGCCCTGAGGGAGCAGACGGACTTCCACATACCCTGTGGCAAGAATGATGGAGGGGAGCTCAGAGAAAATGTCACTGTCCGCTGGGTCGACTGGAGTGCACCTGTCAACACGGGGTGAGAGCACTGTCAAACAACCATTTACACACTTTTGTGCAATTTATACACTAATCCCTCAACCCCGTGTTCAGGAATGTTGTTGATGGGTCTATTTGACCGATTGTGGGCTGCACGAGAGGCTACGATTGCATCCATGTAGTGGTCTAAAAAAAATCACATATTTTTTGCCTGTCATAACATTGTTGTTTAGATGACATAATCATTAGAGGTACTTGAGAGCTTACCGTCAGCTCCAATGAAGTTCTCCAAGCATCATTTTTGAGACGTTTATTCCTGTAGTTTTACAAATGAAAGTTGTAGAGAAATGGGACGCTCCGTATTCAACTTCTCGTCCGTTTTGCACTTGCCAGGCGGAACTGTTGTTCATGAAATGAAATCACAGTGATAGGGAAACAAGGAAGCACAGAAATCTGATTGGTGGTTGATGACGGATGACTGTGAAAAGTTCAGCCGTGGCCAACATTTCTCGGTCGACTTCCTTGTTGACTGTTCACACATTGGCTGAGCTTCCCTGGTCGGAAACTGATAGGAAATAACTTGTGGTGATTTGTTCATCGTGTTGCTTGCAGTGTGAATGCGGGGTCACTGTTTATGAGCCACAGTTTTATCACGACTGCATTAATTATCAACTTACCTGTAATCTGATTTTCTGGCTATGATGTGCCCCTGCAGCATAACCAGTGGGGTTGATGGGAGGCCTCTCGATGGAGTGCACAGTGTTAAGATGCAGCAGGACACGGAGTTTGAGTCGGAGGGACGCACCATTAGATGCACTGAGGTGAGTTTCCCTTGAGTTGGATGTTTCTTAGTTTTCTCCCATCTCGCTCTCTCTCTACACTAGATAGGGTCTCTGGTTTAGAGCCGTTAGTCCAGGTGTGTGACTGTACCTGAACGTCCCTCTAGGTTTTCTACCAGTTGAAGAATCCCGACTGTTGCCTTGCGACAGTGCTGCCGTCCTGCAGCGTGTTTCAGAGGGAGATGGCTTTGGCCGCCAGCAGCGCTCTGAGTCCTCACCTCGCTGTGCTCACCTCCAGCGGCATCAACTGCCTTTCCCTCCGAGTCTCCACACAGGCTGACATGGTAACAAACTCACAGCGCTGCACTGTATAACATGAAAGATTTAATACCAATGGTTTTAACATATAATATCAGGGTTTCCTCCAGAAAGGTTGTTAGGCCAGGGGGCAAGTGCGAGGCAGTTCCAGCTCGAGACGAAGCCATCCAGCAGCTGACATTTGGGTCCTATAGTTACCATAGCGACAGAATTGTGGAATATTCCATAAGGCCTTAACTTAATTAAAAAACTGAAACCCATACTAATAATGCAAAGTTTTTTCTTTTTCCCTGAGAACATAGATAAAATATTAAATTATAAAATGTAATTTAACTCAAATGAGTTTTGAACAAATTATTCAATGCTTTTTCTTTATATTTTTCTTGGAGTTCCAATTGCCTAAAACCCAGCCCTCCGGTGGTACTGCTGCCATGCTTACAGTACGCCTTCTTACAGCTTGATAAGTTTGTACCACCCTACTTTTTGTCATACAACCTCAAGTTTTATTGCTACATTCCATTTGTCTTGCACTTTTGGAAGAGCGCCTTGAACGCCCCAAGTTGAAAAAAGTTACGTTTTTTTCTCTACTGTCCAATTGGATCAGCAGAGAGAGTTACCATGATCTAAACAGAAAACAGCAGGGCTGGAGGCAAATTAAAGCTGCACTGGAAGTATCTGGTAACTTTTTATCATGGATTTTTATTGTTTAGAATTATTGTTAATTTAGCTAAATCACCTTGAATAAATGACAACTGGTTGAGTGACTGGCAGCTGATCGTCAGCTGATTCTGTGGTTGCATAGCAACAACAACACAAAAACGCAGCAGACTGCTCTACTTCAAAACACATTCAGTGTGATCGGGCCCTAAAGCTGCTATCTGCTACATGTAGCACAATTAGCGTTATTGACACTGTTAATATCACTGTCCACACACAACATTGCTGACTACAGTCCCTTTGCTGTTGGCGTTCGCTGAATGAATGAAGTAATGTCAAATAATGTGATGTTAGATGCATTTATGTGTTTTTCCTTCCAATGTGCAGACAGGGCGTTTAGGTTAAGTAGGCCCAGCCAGTAACACACTGGGGGAAACCCTGAACATGTAGAATATCCTCTCTCACCAGTCACTACCTGAAAACTGTCTCTCATGGTTTAGTTTTTGAGGTGAGTTTTTCTTCATGTTTGTCTCCCAGGTGGAGTACCAGGCCGGCTCGGGAAGCAGGCTCCTTCCCCAGCGCTACATGAACGAGCTGGACAGCGCTCTGATCCCAGTCATCCATGGAGGTAGTGCTAGTGTCCCACAGACTGCCATGGACATGGAGTTCATCTTCTACATCACACACACCATCTAACGCACACGCAGACTCTCTCGCGCTCTAATTCAAACAAAATATTTAACAGAAAAAAATACACTTAATAAAGAGAAAGAGAAGCCGTTGATTGTGGCAGGACATGCGAATGCAACAGCTAGTCGGACATGCAGCCCATCACCCAGAGGACAAACAGCCAGTGGCGGGACATTCCCGCATCGCTCCTCTGAGGCCGGGGATGTCTTCGCCCCTCGCTGGACTTCGGAGGGATGTAAAACTAACATGTGACACTGGTTTTCTGTCGAGGAAACGCCCTATGTTTGTGTGTTTTGTGGTCACCAAAGCTGCTTTAATCCAAGAGGCCAAACGCTAAATGTGGAAAACGACAAGACGACCAAATGCAACCAAACCATTCTGACCCGTTCTCTTCTGCTCTGCCTTCCAGGCTTCCTGCTGGCTCCTGTCAGCCAGAAGCGTCTCAATGAATGTTTCCCACAGACTCTCTGTCTCAATGTCTTTGATTTGGATGTATTTATTATAATTTTACGATGGTGATATTGAATGAAAAGATGAACATATTGAAGCAAGTAACGTTATTAACAGCCGTAGTCAATACTTGAGAGGAGATACATGTGATCAGGTGTTACTGTAAAGCCACTTTACACAGCGGGCCCATTTAAAAACGCACAGAGCAGGGATGAATAGAGATCTGATCAACTTCCTCTTCCTTTCTCCTTCCACATGGTATTTTATCTTGATGCTGCACAGGAAAACTTCTGCTGAACAATAGATTTGTTTGTTTTTGTGGCTGGATGTAACCAGGGAAGGAATTTAACACCAGCTACTCGCCGAATGCTGGTTAAGTTGGGCTGTGGCTGGTAAGTTAGTCTGGGAAGGTAACCAGCCATGGCCTAGAGCTCCTTTTTCATTCTCTAATTATTTTTGGCTGGTATGTATTGGAAAAAAAAGATGGTTTCATGTCCTGGATGTAACTGGATGAAAACTAAGGTTAACTTGCCATTATTTTGTCACTTAGGTTACCATTGGTCTCTGCCAAGATACTTTCTGCTTTATTTATGTTGTCCACTATCTAAATTTACTTTGATTTTTAGACAAGCAACTGTTCCCTTTCACTGCTGATCAGTATTTACCAGCTATCACTCAAATACCAATGATTCCTTTCATGAAGGGATTTAGCACGTCTGCTTCAATGTTTCAGCCTGTCAGTTAAATAACCACCTTGGAATATTTACATTACGCTTTATGGTTACTATGGCGTTTGCATTGGCAATATTCAGCTTTACTGCACTCTGAAGATTTGCTGAGTGAAAACATCCGTTTTTAATTTTACCGTTGGTTGTGGATGTCCTGTCGGCTTCTCAGGTGTCGGTCGGAGCAGGAGCAACTGTCCACACACAGATGAAAGTATTTCACCGCACACTGAGAAGCTTCAGACCTGATTCATATTTAAATCTATTAAATGTATCTCTACTATAGCATAAGGACACAATGAAGCACTTCAGAGCCGTTTAAACATTAAACAGGTCTGAGGCTTTTCAGTGTGGTGGGGGACACTTTCATCTGTGTGTGAGTTTTTCACCAGGTCAAAGGGTGATCCACCCTTTGACCAGAGCAGGGGAAACTCAGCCCTCCTTTTCCACCAGCTCGCTGTCTTTACGCAGAATTTAAAGCTAGATCAGAACTGCCGATTTCCTGGTACGAGTGCTCTGTTTAAAGACGGCAGAGGAGGGTCTCATGGTTAATAAGTGTTATGTACGTTTTGGTTCCAAACCTGTAAAAGCATACGCAGATCTGCACCCAGGCTAACATGTACTGTTTCCTGCACTCCCCAATGAGTCTAGATCAGGTATCTTATGTTTTCTCCATTTTAGGGCAAAGTGCAGCATCTCACATCTTCTCAAATTCCATGTCAGGAATTTTCCACCCTGCTTTGTCCAAATGTATAGAAGATATATGCATAGAGATTGATTGTATCAAACTTTTTTTTTTTTTTTTTTTAAATATTCAAAGAGTTATTTTTGGAGCCATTGGTATAAAAGTTTTAACAAATGGAATAAAAGTCAATATTTTTGATAGGAAGTGAGCTACAGAAATTTTGCAGTTTTAGTGTAGCAAGTTCCTTGAGCACTGAAAGGAAAAACACTAGCCTATTAATTCCTGACATACTGAAATATATGTGATTTTTCTTTTTCTTTTCCAAATAATAAAAATAACTAACCCCAGATTCTAATGCATAAAATTGCTTACGTTTGAGATTGAATATGTAGACAAAGATGTAAAAATCGGAAGGATACACATATGCAGCTTTACACTTTAGCCATGACACTCAGTGGCTGATGATATTTTAACTGATATACTGTATTAGAGATAAAGCAATATTTCATAGCTAATACAGATTAAGGGTTCTCTACTTTTTATGTTGCACACTGCTTTTGGGGATTTGAACATGTCCTACCCTAAGAACATATAGATGCTATGTAGGCTGACCTGACTTAGGCTTTGCTGAATGTTTGTCACCTTTCACACCCACAGCCCCATTTCTGTTGTCGGCGCTACTGAGCACTAAAAACTGTAATTTAATATTTAGTGACAACCAAATGAACTCTGGCATGGGTTACAGATTCATCCTATAGAACAAATGAATGTGACCGGTAACCTAAAAGATTCCTGCTCTTTTTATGCCCTTTAAACCTATAGAACCATATTGAGTTGTTGAAAGAATGGCTCCTTCAGTAATGTGGTCTACTGTTGATAACGCCCTGACATTATGAATTTGTTACATATGACCATCCGACGCTAATAACTGGATTCCGCTGACCACAGGTGCAGGAGGGGCCTTTTATCATCAGGAGGTTTGGACAGAGCAGTGAAAGGTTAGTTATGTAAAATCAATCAATTCAGAGCAAACTTCACTTTTTCCACACACACCTGGAGTTAAAACAAGCCCTTGTTTATTCTCGCCCACTGTTTGTGCCTCAGTTTCACTTTGTTCTCAATTCAGAGGTTTTGAGCTGATGATTAGCTATCTGCAGCTAAGACATGTATGTTTAGTGAACATCAATTGACTGCTATTTTGAATTTTAGCATTGTATTATCTCAGCTTTCAAAACACCCTTCCACTCTCTGTACAAACCAGTGTTTAGATTTTCAAAATCATAGCAGTTGTAACTGTATTCATCCCCTTCATTTGACAGCTTGTTGACCTCTCCTTGACCCCTAAGATCCATTGGTCTTCATAGTGTAAAGTCATCGTTTACTTGTTTTAACAGGCAAAGGTAAAATAGGCATCTTCCAAAGCTTTGCTGTTATCCTTTTCTGTTTGCTTAATGTGGATCTAGTGTTGCCACCTTCACTTTACTCTTAAATTATTGCTATTTATTGCAATTTCTTCTTTCCATATAGGCCCATTCATCTAGCTGGTGCTTTATGACAATTTAAATAGTTTTCTAACATTAGAATAAAATAACATGAAAGATATGGAGCAATCTGAGTGAAGACCAAGGGGGAACTCGGTGAGTTTTGAGTCAGATTTTACTGGTCAACAGAAAGTGAATGGGAAAGTCAACATGTTCCACTTGTGCAAATAGCCTGTACTGCTGGCAATGATTTCTCAAAAGCAAGCTTGATAAAAATAAACACCACATTGTTTTCATTATTTGAACTTTAAATCATTGGAAACCGTATGATTAAGTTCTGAAATATTTTCCTAAAGGTGGTTGTTCTCTCCATATATCAAGAGAGTAATGTTTTGGGAGTTAAATTATTTTTCTCTCCAGGGTGATTAAATAGAACTTTCCACAATGTCAAAATGAGAAGTATTTTTATGCTTTGTAATAATTGTTTTAAAGTGTTGTTTTGTGTAAATCATCTATTTATTCATAAGCACCAGCTTTATTTGGTGAACCTGGTATCTGGGTCTCTTGATCTCTGAAAAAAATCAGTTTCTAAATAGCTTGTATTTAAAGAATAAAATGAGTTTTATGAAATCGGTTGTCTGCAATCTTGTGGATTACACACACACACACACACACACACACACACACACACACACACACACACACACACACACACACACACACCACCTGCTAGCCCAGGTGTTTGTCATGTTAAAGTCTCCCATTTATTTTTCAGTCTCTTCTAGCCCAAACTGGCTACTCTTCCAAGAGTCATACATAAAAAGTACACATACTAATAAACACAATATACATACATGTAGCCTACAGTTTCGCTTGTTACTGCGTCATTATTCTACAAAAACTGCTAAATCTAATTAAGACCCATTGATCTTATTGATTTTAAAGTACAGGTTTAGAAAGCTTATTACATAAAGTTACTGCTGAATAAAAGGTTTACCACATTCATGTTTGAATCTGAAGTCATAACTGGTGCTGATTGAGTGGCTGCTTTTTATCAGTTTGAACCTCTGATTTATCAATCTTGCTTTACTTTTCTGTTGTATCTGAAATAGATTAAGAGTGTGTCTGAGTTAAATTTGCAGCCTCATTATTTCCAGAACTGTAGCATTGCGGCAAACATCGGCACAATAATTTCAGAAGATTTTGATCCAAGAAATCCCATCTGAGAAGATCTTTTTGTTGTTGGTTATGATTTAGTATAATAGCATAACTGTCTACTGCAGATGGACAGTCATCCTAATGTATTCTCTCGCTGGGCTAATTTCTAGGAGAGAAATAAAACTTCCTCACTTTGCTGGGGACCCACTGGTTCCCATTCAAGCGCCCCACTGTGGTCCCTGGATCCCAGTTTGGGAACCACTGCCCCACAGACGGAGAAGGAAATCCTTCAGGTTAACCGTATGGAAGAATTATTTGGACTAAATTAGATTGTGAAGGCATAAATAAATATACTTTATGTATGTCAAAATAATAAAAAAAAAGAAATGTCAGCATAAATGAATACACGCATTATTTCATAAATAGACAATCATACTGAGTGCATCATACTGAGTGGTTACTAGTAACCACCTTTCCATTAGTTCCCATGTAGGGTAGGGTGATGCTCTACTTTACTTGAGGAGACACAGAAATAGTAACTAATATGGAGGTAATTAGGAAGTAATGGTTTGTTATTGGTTAAGTGCCATTTAGCACCTTATTCAGAGCTAATTAGGAACGATTCATTAAGTAAGTGCTCATTATGCAAATTCACAAATATCCAGGAAGATACTGGTTCATTAACATGGTATCTAACAGTCTGATCTTAAGTAACACTACCAAATGTGTGCTGAATACCCTCCATATAAAAGCGTAGAGCTGAGAGCGCCTCACCTGTGCGGCGGAGGGGGGCGGGGCCAGGCCGGGCGGGGCCAGGTCGGGCGGGGCGGGGTGTTAACTCATCTGTCCTCATATCACTCCAGTCAAGACTTCATTCACAGAAGTTTCTGTGCGTCAAAACACCATCAGCGACATGAGCGGACGAGTCGGAGACTTAAGCCCGAAGCAGGCAGAAATCTTAACTGAGGTTGGGAACGAAAAATCACGATAATGCCTAGAATGTAACCATAGGGTCTGTGGTACTATAATGAGTTTATAGTGACCTTATCGTGCTTTATGGTATTTTTATGGTATCTTTTATCACCATAATAGGCCTACTCTTACTATATTCATTTAGGGACTTAAAATGTGTCAGTAGTGAGTTTATAGCAACCTTATTATATGGTAATTGTATCTCCTATGGTTAGGGTATAATATTCCTAAAGTATGAAGTTATTGTGTGGCTGCGATATTTGCATAGCCTACTATCCAGGTTGTGCTGAAACCTGTAGGCTAATGTTGATATATGTGTATCATTATGTCAATGTTATAACTGCTTTTGGCTTATAGCCTAGGCTACCATGTATTATATGTAGCCTATTATTATTACTATGTTTTAGAGCTGGCCTAGGCTTTGTATTGTTTAACCTTTCCATCGTTGTGTTGATGTCACATTGTCCTGCTGTATTTAACTGTGTGATGCGTGGTGTGTGTGTGTGTGTGTGTGTGTGTGTGTGTGTGTGTGTGTGTGTCCAGTTTCGGGGCAGGATCCAGGACATCCTCCCCGACCTGCCTGCACAGCACGACCACTACCTGCTCCGCTGGCTCAGAGGTGAGACCGTGCAGCCTCCACTCTGCTGCCCGCCTGACACTCAGCACTTGTTTTGCATTTCCACTGTGGGCAGGATGCTGGCAAAACAGCAGTGATGTTCAAGGTCACTTCAGTGCACTTCCAATTCAAATAAGCTTTATTGGCGTGAAGGGAAGAGAACCAGCACTGCCAAAGCGTTTCAGCACATTGCAAATTTTGCAAGATAGTCAGTCCGTTAGATAGGAAATTGCAAAATAACTACTCTCTACAGACAGAAAAGAAAAACAAAACACAGTGAATATAGGAGCTGAAGTGGTGCAAATCATTTTCATCAATTGTTCAAAAACAAATTAAATAATTCAGTAATTATTTCTGATTTTAAACACTGGATGGCTCTTACAGTCTGACACTTAATCTGCCATGGAGGGAGATTCTCCAGCTTGTTTGTGTGGCTGGTTGCCTAAACCTTGTTTATTCATTTGTTTATTTATAGTATGTCTAACAGTCAGGAAACCAAATGCAACATGGGATATATGCCAGTCATCTGCACCACGCCGGGATGTAGTGGAGGGAAAACCCATGTAAAAATATAATTGATTTTGGTATTTTGGTGGTTGTTGGACTTGAAATTATCAACTGTAGGTAAAAGCTGAGCCACCTGTACAAAATGTGGTAATTCTAATTGACTATAATACTATATCATACAACTATAATATACAAAATAATGAATATAAAAATGAATGAATTGATAGGTAAAGATACCATAGTCACAATCCTTGAATGAAACTCGCTGTGAGGTTTCTGCTCATGTGGAGCAGCATGGGAACAGGTTCCCGCATGGGACTGCAGAGCAGAGTGTGTGTGTAGCCTCTCCGGCAGTTTCTGCTCTCTGCCCTCAGGCTTTAATCTGCCACAGGCATCTGACACAATAGGTTGTTTCACGGTGACAGCCAATACACAAGCATTGTTTTGAGAGGAAAGTTAACTGTTTGTAACCTCTAATCAGGTGGCAGGTTTCTCTCAGTCTGTCAGTGACAGTGTTAGGTGATGTTAAATACAGGCTGTCTGTTAGTCTGTTGCTTTCCAGGTAGACTGAGTATAGCCTACTGACACGTATTAGACCATGATTCACCTGTTCTGGCTTGAGATTGACTTTTTACCGGACTAACTGGTGGAGATCCACCAGTACAAGTCCAGCAGATTCTGTAAAGCATTCTGTAAGCATGACCATTCTTAATCTGAATCATGCATGAAATAAGGCAATAATTAAATGTTCATTATAAAGCATTAACTCTGGCTATTTGAAGAGACACAAATTAGTAACTAGATCCAAAATAATAATTAAAAATATGTACGTTATGGGGCCTGTCTTCTCATTTTCCTCTGATGTCTTTCATTCAAAACATTCAAAACATCAAGCGTTGGCTATTCAGTTATTCAAATTCAAATGTCTTAGGCTACTAATGAATGTTGATTTGACTTTTTTGTTGGACTAGCCCACCAAAGGACAAAGTTATTGATTCTGCAGAACGGCTTTTTACATTTTAACCCAATTTGTGAGAGTGTGTTAACTCTCATTGCCCCACAGTCAAAAAGAATCTTGCTTTGCCTGGATCTCAGATGAGCAGAGTGTGAAATACCAACAGTCTCTCCTGTAAAATTTCCACTTGTCTGGAATTGTCCAGTTGTGCTTCACCAACATCATATTTAACATGGTTGAATATCATTAAATTATTCTTTGAAGAATTATTTTGCACATGTAGGAGTTGACTGCATGATGCAAAATGGAGGATTTAATCTCTTTGATGCTGAAAAAAAAATCGAGCAAATGAGTCTATTTTGAAACATTGACAGAGAAGATGAAGTCTATTCAGCCTTTAGTTAGTTGCCTTTAATTAGTATCATTGGCTGTGAAGAGGAGTGTTGAATTTGAAAGTATTATTTCCCTCCCATCCACTCCAACCCATCTGACCCAGTAATTAACCCACATATTAATGAGAGGAGCAATAAGAATTTAATCACTGTTTTCTTCACCAGATGAACCGTGATTCATCTTCAACCATTCAGGTTTTGTAGAGTGTTTTATCAGATGGTTGTTAAATTCATCACCATTAGTTTTTTCCTGTAACACTCCTCCTGCTGCCCCTATGCCCATGACAACATACAATATTTATTCAGCCAGAAGGGTTTGAATTACCTGGAAAGTCAGCTCAACTCACTGTTCATATCCCACATGAAGTCTGATTTTATGCTGTATGAAATTAGTCACTGTTTTTAAGATTTCTGATTACTTCATACACAAGTTTTAGTGTATTTCTGTACTTATTTCCCTATTGTTCCACTATGTGTTTTCATTTATTGAAGTGGACCAGACTAGAGTAGGTATAAGAGTAGGATAAAATATAATATGCATAGGCTGGTATCTATAAAAAAAAAACCTGGATTAAAAACTAGTAACTACACATTGCTACATAGACATAGAAATTGCTGTTATACTAATTTGATTATCATTGCATTATCAGAGATTCCTAAGTATTTTTAGTAATCATTTTAATGATTCTATTGGCTTCTGTATGCAGTCTTTTTGTGTATGTTGTGCTCAAATCAGAGCTTTATAGTTTCTCAGGTCTAATAGTACACTCAGTGTTGTTGAGCAGGAAGTGTGTGTGCTGCAGGACACATCTAGGACGTCCTGTGACTGTTATGCAGAGGCCCAGTAGTTCAAGGAGGGCTGAATCGATAGGGGACCCAGTTAGTTCAATATTTGCATTGGCTGTCGACCTTGGTCAAATTCTTCGCCTCACTGCAAAAAGGCCAAATGTATTCAACTGTGTCAGGTTTGCTATTGTACTGTCAACAGACATTGTTGCACTGGAGCTGGTACAACATGATACAATTTGAAGAAGTAGTTCATAACCCCATTATTTTCTCTTCTAATCAAGGACTTTTTCTTTTCCCAGCCCGCAGCTTCAATGTTCAGAAAGCTGAAGCCATGATCAGGAAGGTGAGGTCTTTGTTTCATTAACACACTGTCATCACCCAGTTTATTCTCTATCACTGGGTTGATGACAGCCCATTTCCCTTGCATTGGTCATATGTACACCCATCAGTTATACCTGGTGATATGCATGTGATCTGTGGGCTGTAATAACTGAAGCAAGTATATAGACTGTATGTGCAACACAGTAAGAGATGGTAGAAATACTGAGAATACAGGCTGGGAAAATGTTGCAATGAGAATAGTTTTGTATCAAGGGGATTATGAATTATCTCCTACAAACTCTGTTAGTCTTAAAGCTACTAAAGGCTAATTCTCATCTACGGACACAAACACACACACACACACACACACACACACACACACACACACGCACGCACACGCACACACAATACATCACAATATATTGAAATTCAATATATCGCAATGCAAAAATGTGACAATACATATCGTGGGGCAAAACAAAAATAATTGTGATATTAGCTACATTTTACTCTGCTGTAGTAATCTCATATGAGACACCTTGACCATCACAATTTCACAAGCTCTCCATTGAAATTATATTATTTGCATTGTAATGACATTTTTAAATTGTTGTTTACATTCTAGATAGATAGATAGATAGATAAATAGATAGATAGATAGATAAATAAACAGACGACTAATGACAACAACAACAACAACAACAACAACAGCAGCACCACCCAACCGCAACAACAGGACACCCCAACATTATATCACATTTGATTTATTACATCAATCTCAAGGATACATTGGAGATATTTAATACTGAAGGCATCAAGATGTCCAATGTGCTGATGATAGATGCGCAGGCTTCAGCTCTATATAGTAGCATTCACACTCATATTGTTCGGTAGAAATACATAAACACCTGTTAGATATTATATTATCAAGCCTGACTTTTGCTTGCTTTGCTGACTACCAAGTGACTTCTCCCCCTACCTCCCCCCCTCTGTCTGCAGCACCTGGAGTTCAGGAGACAGGTGAAAGCAGACACCATCATATCTGACTGGAATCCTCCCGAGGTACAGACGCTGCACATGAAACAAATTATGATCATAACTGTGAAAGAGTTTTGTACGAAAGAGGATTAGGGCCACATGTGAAAAATGTATTTGAGTTCTGACTTTAAACTCAGAATTCTACCTTTTTTCCTCAGAATTCTGACTTTAATCTCAGAATCTCAGAATGATGAATTTAAACTCAGAACTCAAATACATTTTTCACATGTGGCCCTAATCCTCTTCCGTAGTTTTGCCTTGCTTGCTTGGCATTATTATTAACACAAGCTTGTCTGCACCCTGCACTTTGACATCAGAAATGTGTCTTTTGTCCTTCATCATAACCCATGGTGCGGTCACCAGGTGATTGAGAAGTATGTGTCCGGTGGGATGTGCGGGTACGACCTGGAGGGGAGTCCCATCTGGTACGATGTCATCGGCCCCCTGGATCCCAAAGGCCTCATGCTGTCGGCCACCAAGCAGGACTTCATGAAGACCAAGATCAGGCACACAGAGATGCTGCGCAGGGAGTGTCGGAGACAGTCTGAGAAGGTCGGGACAGAGAAATCTTCTCTGCTTCTGCACTTTCTTTTGTTATTTCATATTTGATCTCTTATTCTGTCTCTCCTCTCCTCTCCTCTCCTCTCCTCTCCTCTCCTCTCCTCTCCTCTCCTCTCCTCTCCTCTCCTCTCCTCTCCTCTCCTCTCTCTTAGCTGGGGAAGAATATTGAAGCCATCACTCTGATCTATGACTGTGAAGGCCTGGGGCTGAAACACATGTGGAAGCCTGCTATTGAAGCCTATGGGGAGGTTTGTCAGCGACTCACACCACAGCCATGATGTAGCATCAGTGGATCGATGTGCATGGAATGAGTGTAGAGACAACTGTGAAACTCTGATACCAAAGTTCAAACAAGTTAAACATGTCAACATCTCTCTGACAGATCCTCACCATGTTTGAAGAGAACTATCCAGAAGGGCTAAAAAGACTGTTTCTTATCAAAGGTATGTTACCTCAGTGTGTGTGTGTGTGTGTGTGTGTGTGTGTGTGTGTGACTTGGTTCCAGGTCTACTTCTGTGTCACGGCTATGTTTCTGATTCTAGCTTTTATCGACGGTTTTTCAAATTTCTGTCTTCTTTCTCTCTTTGCTGCAGCTCCCAAGATTTTCCCCATGGCCTATAACCTGGTCAAACACTTTCTGTGTGAGGAAACACGATGTAAGATTATCATTTTGGGAGGTGAGACCGTTTTCTTATCCCAGAGTAGAACAAAAACATTGCTTATGACGTGCATGTTGACAAAAATCAATAGTTGTATCCCTCCTAATCTCTCCTCTGTTTACAGATAACTGGCAAGAAGTGTTACGTAAACATATTGACCCAGCGCAGCTTCCAGTGGTCTACGGAGGAACGCTCACTGATCCTGATGGAGACCCTCGCTGCCGAACCATGGTGAGTCCAAGTCAACTTTGCTCAAGTCCCAAGTCAGTCTCAAGTCTTGAGGCACAAGTCTCAAGTCAAGTCACAAGTCTAAATGTAGAACAGCAAGTCAAGTCAGAACAAATCAAGAGTCCAGTATCAATTTAATATCTTAAAGAAAACTAAATATCTAGGACTTTTCAATGCAATATGGTTTTAATAGGATAAAAACTTGGTAAGAGCATCATCAGTTTGATTTCTAGAATCAGTTTCAACTTCAATAAATTCAATCATTCCATACAAATTCAGAAAACAGAATTTAAATTCAGTCGTCTGCTGGAACAAATCTCATCACTTTCAATCTAAGTCATTTACACAAACACAAGATCTCAAGTCAAGACTTTAGAAACCTTTTCAAGTCATCAAAGTACAAGTCAAAGTCAAGTCCCAAGACACCAGAACCCAAGTCAAGTCAAGTCTCAAGTCTTCTCTTCATGCCAAGTTTCAAATCCTGACTCAAGTCCAAGTCATGTGACTCGAGTCCCCACCTCTGCTGTCTTTTTGAATATGTTTTTTGGTGTGTTGTGGTTGCAGATCAACTGCGGCGGCACGGTGCCCCGGTCCTACTACGTCCAGGACTCTGTGAAGGTTCAGTATGACAGCAGCGTGACCATCAGCCGCGGCTCTGTCTTCCAGCTGGAGTATGACATCACCGCACCCAGCAGCCTTCTGAGGTAACACTGCTGGTGCATAATCAGTGGTCCAGAACTGGGTGAGATAGATCTGAGCAGGCCGAAAATCTGCACAAAACTGACCGATGACTGCAGAAGGCCTACAGCCTCTGGTCTGTTCTGCAGTTTTGGACAGAGGATGCAGGACAAATTTGTGTGTAAAGAAGCAATTACTCTGATTTTATCTTAAACTGATGCTTTTGACCATCACTTATCAGACAACCTTGCATCAACATATATACATTTATAACCTCTCTCCTCTGCCCCCGCTTCCTTCACAGGTGGCAGTTTGCCAGTGACGGGGCAGATATAGGTTTCGGTGTGTACAGGCGAACCCGGGAGGGAGGCGGTCAGAAAGTGGCCGACATGCTCCAGGTTCTGCCCAGTGAACGTTACAATGCGCACCTCGTCCCGGAGGACCGCTCGCTCACCTGCCCCGAGCCTGGAGTCTGTGAGTAATCGCACACAAACACAAACACACTCGGTTCCTGATCGTCTGAGACAAACCCGCAGGACTCATTCTGTCCTTCGTTTTGTGCAGACGTGCTGCGGTTTGACAACAGCTATAGCTTCCTCCAGTCCAAGAGGGTGAGCTACAAAGTCGAGGTCGTCCCTCCTCCGGACGGCCAGATGCAGAGCCGGGGCAGAGGAGACAGCAGGCTGCAGTGAGACACACAGCCTGTGACAGAGGGGTCCCACCTGGATCAAGGCAAACTGTTGTCAACTGCTCTGAACCCTTGGCTCGTGATAACGGTGACTGGTTGGCACTGATCATTCACAACAAAATCAGCGCTCTTGCATTGTGTTGTGGCAGGACATATGAAAATAATTCCTAGTCCAAATTTTTTCATCATTTTACCAACATTTCATACCAGAACCACTGGCTGTGCAGCTTTACCATATAGCAGAAGGAACAGTTTCTAATGCTGCATGACTACATCCCCACCCACTGGCTCCATGCGGCGCCTACAGGCAGCTCCAAGGTGGAACAAGCTGCAGGCGGATCAGACACATGGAGCTGGTTGGGTTTGTTAGCTGGAGCTCACCAGAAACAAAGGGCTGCTGCTCTCAGTGTGTGGCTGGCTGTTTTAGGAGAAATACCTCATGGATACTGGAATTACTGGCTTTCCAACGGCCGGGGTCTGGAGCCCAGACCCCTAAGTGCAAATCTATAGCAGCTAAGCCCCCGAGGGACCAGAGAAGTTAAAAGAGAGAAGCCACAAAGGGAACCAGACCTTTTTATTTCTCTCTTGCCTAGTTTCTGTTTTGCTTTCCACAATAAAAGCGCCTGGTCGTTCAGTGGTGGAGAGCTGTATCTCCTGCCATGTGTTTGATTATTATACAGCCACACTGTTCTCACTACCTGCCCATTCCCGTTACAATCTGAAAATGACTGTTGTACTATAATGTGTTGGAATGAAGAATATTAATGATGAATTTTGAATATGTGCTATCTGAACACAGCCTTGAAAACCATTGTAAAATCTTCCTCAAAATGACAGTTAATGTATATAAAATGAAGAGGACATAATGATTTCTTTTTTTAATTTATGGAAACTCTTTAGCTTTTGATATATAGTATGTAGCCTATACATGAATAAAGAAGAATGAAGGAAATTAAGAAAATGTGATTTTTTTAAGTTGTGTCATCAGTGTCATATTCTTTTAAATTTATATTCTAATCTCCTTTGGTTCACCTTAGAAGCCAAAGTTTTTACCTCCAGCTGATTTTGACCACTAGGTGGCACTGTAAGCAGGGACAAAGGGAAATCCTACCCAGCGTTCATATTACATAGTTGGTCACTGATATATTATGATTAAAAAATAAATGCATTTTTCAGAAAAATGTTGAGACTAGTTCACTGGGGATATTATCAGAAAAATGAATGGAGCTTGATGCAGTGAGTAGGTTGGCAAATAGCCAACAATGTAAAGATAATTAGGAGTCCAATTGAGCCTTTGGGTTCGACTCCTGTCTTGTCTTAACCCATAATAATTATACATTATTCAACTAAATAGACAGACAGACAGACAGACAGACAGATAGATAGATAGATAGATAGATAGATAGATAGATAGATAGGTTAAATGTCAACTCCATTGACTGAGACTGAGACCCCTAGTGTAAACCTCGGCCACCAGACTCTGTGTGGAGAAACCTCGCACTTCAGATTCACAGAAATCATCACAGGAGAAATGCTGAGTCGACTAAAACGCGACAGACCAGCGACTGCCTGTGCCGCCTGTCTGCATCCAGCAAGCTGAATGTGAGCGGGCACGGTGCCAGAGAGATGCAGGGTGGTGCAGGAGGGGGGAGGGGAGGGGGGGCACAGATGCCATGTGCCTTTACATAACAGATGGGTCTGGATACAATTGGATAAGAAACCGCTGGCCACAACAGCATCCGCTCTGCCGCATTGCTCTGGGCCCGTCGGAGAGACTAACAAGCTCGGCTCCGCTGTGGGGTAAAAAAATGAAGGATGACGCAGGATGAATGCATTTTTTTTCCGGGCTTGTTTACCTTGCGTGAAGCATGGCTGCTGCTGATGTAGCCTTGCTGCAGTCTATTTTGGGTGAGGTGTTGTTGTCAGGTATAGAGCATCACAATAAAGGACTGTAGTAATCCTGTTACACATTTGAGAAGGATGCTACGCAAATATCACACAACTATGAGTCCCAGCAGGAACATCGTAGGCATATTATATCATACCTAATTAATGTGTGTGTGTGTGTGTGTGTGTGTGTGTGTGTATGTGTGAGTGAGAGAGAGACAGAGAGAGAGAGAGAGAGAGAGAGAGAGAGAGAGAGAGAGAGAGAGAGAGAGAGATTGTGTGTGTATTGACCCTATACCTGCCGCTGTCCGGTAGGCGGTGATAACGGGGGGGTGGGTGGGGGTGGAGGGGCGGAGCCGCTCGGACATGAGTAAATGACGTCAGCTCCCAGGTCGCCGAGGAGTGAAACAAACATGGCGACAGAATGGAGCGGACAGCAGGGCTATGTTCTCACTGTAATCATATTTCTATGGAGTGTGGTCGGCGGGCGCACCGAGGCGGCGACCTCCGGCGTCAGCGGCAGCGGCAGCGGGAGCCAGGTGCTCGGCATGCGGCTGGAGAGGAGCGACAAGCCGGCCGCCACCACTGACGACGGTGTCATCCAGGTAACTGAGGAGAGCGCCGTCCAGCTCCGGTTTTACGGGGTGCAGCTTCACTCGGGTACCTGGACGCAGATCCGCTTCACCGAACTTACGGACGGCGACGAGGAGGAGGAGGAGGAGGAAGAGGGCGAGAGGGAGGAGGCGGCGGCGAGGGAGGCGAGGAGCGGCAGCGGCATGGACCCGCCGGACAGGACTTGTGCCGATTTCACTAAAGACATCAGCATCGGGACCTTCATGAACGTCAGCAGTCGAGGGACGTCAGGGATTCTCGGCATGAACATTAAGCCGCTTCGCAAGAGCGAGCCGCAGAAGGAGTATGCCCTCTGCATCCTGAGCGCAGACGGGAGCAGGTGGGTGCGGATGGGAGACAGTGACGGCAAGCTCCTGGTGGTGGAGGAGAAGAAGTCCCTGCTGCCCATGTGGCTGCAGGGCATCCTCATCTCCTGCCTGCTGGTGCTCTCCGGGATGTTCAGTGGGCTGAACCTGGGGCTGATGGCCCTGGACCCCATGGAGCTCCGCATCGTCCAGAGCTGTGGCACAGACAAGGAGAAGAAGTACGCCCGCAAAATCGAGCCCATCCGCAGCAAGGGGAACTACTTGCTGTGCTCCCTGCTGCTGGGCAACGTCTTGGTGAACACCACGCTCACCATCCTGCTCGATGACCTCATAGGCTCCGGGCTGGGTGCCGTGGTCGCCTCCACCATTGGCATCGTTATCTTCGGTGAGATCGTACCCCAGGCGCTGTGCTCCCGCCACGGGCTGGCCGTGGGTGCCAACACCATAATGGTGACCAAGCTCTTCATGTTTCTGACCTTCCCGCTGTCTTTCCCTGTGAGCAAGCTGCTGGACGTCTTACTGGGCCAGGAGATCGGCACCGTGTACAACCGGGAGAAGCTCGTGGAGATGCTCAAAGTGACGGAGCCCTACAACGACCTGGTCAAAGAGGAGATGAACATGATCCAGGGCGCCCTGGAGCTGCGGACCAAAACCGTGGAGGATGTGATGACGCCCCTGCCGAACTGCTTCATGATCCAAGCGGACGCCGTGCTCGATTTCAACACCATGTCGGAGATCATGGAGAGCGGGTACACTCGCATTCCCGTGTTTGACGACGAAAGGTCCAACATTGTGGACATCCTGTATGTGAAGGACCTGGCGTTCGTGGACCCGGACGACTGCACCACCCTGAAGACCATCACCAAGTTCTACAACCACCCTGTGCACTTTGTCTTCCACGACACCAAGCTGGACGCCATGCTGGAGGAGTTCAAGAAAGGTGTGTCGGTAGACCTGTGTCTCTGAGTGACTGACTGATTTCTTGTGTGTGTGTGTGTGTGTGTGTGTGTGTGTGCATGCATATGTGGGCCTGCATATAACTGTGTGCGATAGTATAGGGTTTTCAATCATGCGCCATCATGACACCCCCCCCCCCCCCCCCCACACACACACACACACACACACAAACACACACACATACTGTATTGACCAGCGTATTGACGAGTGGAACATCCAAGCCCCCATGTACACACACATAACAGGGAACAGCAAGACAAATGTGACCCTCCATATAACAAACATCCCATCAAAGCAACATTTCATCCAGGTGCTCATCTGTGCTCCTGTTGATAATAACAAGTCCGTGTTCAGCAGAAGGCCAGAGTGCAGGCTTCTGCCTCAGTAGCACCAGCACACCTGACTCAGGCCTGCTGACTGTGACTTGGCACAGATGGGTTTCAGTCTGGCTAGGCTACAGAGTGCTGTCATCAAGGCTAGAAGCTATCAGGAGCTATTATTATTCTTCTTATTATTATTATTAACCAGTCAAGTCCCGATATGTTTCATTAATGCTGTGGCTACACCTCATACAGCCAGGGGAGAGACGGTACATAAGGGATTTCTCACTTTGGTCTTTCACAGCAGACTCCTGTTCTGCATTTATCATGACTTCTCAGTCAACATTTACAGCTTATGACAGCCACTAACTGTACATTGCATGGCAGGCATTTATTTATTGGCCACACCAGTGTTCCCACTAAGCCAGCGGGTGTCCAGTTCAGTGCCGTGAAAGACTCTGCAGGTTTTCATTACACCTAAACACCACAGCAGCTGGTTTCACTGATTATCACCTTCAACCAGAGAGGAGGAGCTGATCAGTGACTTTTCCATAAATAAAAGATTATTATGTAATGCAACAGCCTAAATGATTAGACTATACCAAACTATGTGTCCTCTGCACAGCCACGCATTTCTTCTAAAGTGCTGGTGATTGCAGGAACAAACAATGTCCATGTGGAAGTAGGTTCACCGCACACTAGACTGGCTTTAATCTCTCTATATTGTCATGAAGCTCAGCAGAAAACAGGTGTGTTCAAAGTAAAAGGAACTATATAAGTGAGTAAATAAGTACATAAATAAGTAACTAAGTCTATAAGTAAATGAGTGTATAATAGCTAAATAAGTAAAGTGTATAAATTAGAAAATAACCGCGTAAATAAGTAAATAAATAAATAAGTCAAGGTAGATATTAAGTAGTATATAATTAGGTAAATAGGTATGTAAATGAGTAAATAAGTCGCTAAGTATAAAAATGGATAAATAAGTACGTAAATATACAAGTAAATATATGCATACTTGAGAAAGTCAATTACAATAACCAGGTTATACAAGCCTTTTCCCTAAATATATTGCAGTTAAGTTAAAATAGCTATAAGTGAAGTTAAATAGCTTCGAATGGAAGCTATCGAATGGAATGGAAAATAAATGCATTAATTAATAAACACATTGTGATAACACCAACACCAACAATTTTCAATTAGGAATCAAGTTTCTTGTGGATATGTAGTGTATCTAAGAAATTAGGCCATTCAATCAGCTAGTACTTTAGTCCTAATTGACGATTGTTGGTGTTATATCACAATGTGTTTATTTTCCATTCAATGTATCTTTATAGCTATTTAACTTTTGCAATATATTTAAGGAAAAGGCTTGTATCACCAGGTTATTGTAATTGACTTCCTCAAGTATGCATATATAATTATTTATTTACTTAATCATTTACGTACTTATTTACCTAATTATATACTCGTCTACATATAGACTTGTTTACTTATTTATGTGCTTATTTACTTGTGTGCTTACAGTATTTACTCATATAGTTACATATTAACTCTTATTTTATTTACTCATTTATATACTTTTCTTTATTCACATATTATGTAGTTGTGCTGTAAAGATGTGCATTTAATTTTGATATTGTAAGTAATCACGGTGCTTTTTGTCATCATTGTCAGCATCATTACCATACTTGGTGTTATTCTCGTATTTTTTGTGATGTTAGATATTGCTTTGTAAATATACGTCACATGATAAAGTGACAGGCACATGACAAAATATGACTTGAACACACCTGTTTTCTATTGCTGAATCAAGGCTAAATCTGAGGAAGCGGATGCGTTTCTGTAGCATTGTGTACTTGCTGACAGATGAAGGTGTGTGTCTGTGTTTGTGTTGTGGCAAACAATGACCTGGTGAGCCAATCAGCAGTCACTTTAGTCAAAGAACAGGTATGGTTATTGGATGAAAGGGGATGTAATGTACTAAACTGTGGCATTGAATGTTATAACATATTTTGCCAGTCAGTAGTACCGACCTGATTCGATCTGTGCCAAAAAAGCGCCGACCATCGGTACTCAGCCATTGTACCACATCATGCACTCAGGGTCACATAGTAGGAAAACCGCCCTTCAACTGGAAAGCCCAGTTTCAAGCCCTTTTGACAGCTAACATCCACCCTGTTGAAGTGTCCTTGAGCAAGACACTGAATGCCCACCAGCTCCAGACTGAGCTGCTCTGTAGCCGACCCTGACCTCTGACCTCTGACCTCCATGCGGAGGGGGGCAAGAGAAAGAGTTTCCCTACAGGGATCAGGAGAGTATCACTGAAATGCCAGAAGTAAGCGCTGTCATGGCGTTGACATCAGGTCAGTCTGTTATGTATTCAGGGGGAATGATGATGCTTCTTTGAGACGTGAGTCATGACCGAATCGTGTCACTAGCCATTGGCCGCAATGCGATGGGACCGTGCACAGAAAGGCAAAGGCCTCGGTCTGTGTTGTGTCACGGCGATGCCAATTCATAGTCCCAGCTGCTGCGGCTGATGGGGGGTTATTGCAGCCGATGAGACGGCACTCAGAGCACCGGTCACTAACGAGACCCGCTCCGCTGACTGCTGGCTTCCCTGCTTTTTAGAGATAGAGACTCTTAATCATCTAAGATAAGCCCAGGCTGCAGCTTACATTACCAGACAGTGACGGGATCCATTAGGACCAAAAGCCACTTAGAATCCTCTCTGTTTAAAGTTTTACTTTAATTTCCCCTTGAGTAGTTTCACAAGCAAGAGAAGCAGCTTTATGTAATTTCCATATTATTTGTGTATTGATTCTAAAGATTTATTTGAGTATTTTTGAGTGATTCGGTATGTTCAAACTTGGAATGGCAAGTAGTTTTAAGGCTTCACCATGGTGTCATTAAAAATGCTGCCTGCATGTAGAGCTGCAATAATTCAATATTTGTGTTCATCGTCTTTCAGTAAAATCATATTGTGACGATTATCATGATACACAATTCTGTTGTCTAAATGAATCCTAAAAAGTAATACTAATACTAATTAAAGTCAGATACAAATTAGGGAAAAATATTTTAAAATTCTCATTTTATCATGCTTAGTATTACCATGCAATTCAATGCGAAGAACATCAATTTGATTATTTAACATGTTATTTTGCACCTTAGCAGATATTGTTATATATCAATATCAAAATAATATCCTCTAATGATTTTCATTGTGTCCATACTGCCCAGCCCTATATTCATGATGACACCTAAACCAGTTTTAGGGTGCAGAAGTTGTGGCCTGGCGGCTTTGATCCACATGCTCGTTTCCACACGCAGGCAGACATGCCAGGAGGCCAAAGATGGACAATGCTGGTGGTTTTACACCCAGTGACAGGTTTTTGTCCTGGCAACAACAAACACGGTAACCCCACTCCTGTCAACCTAATGCTGTGGCTTTACTCGCCTCTCATTGGCTGGAGTATGACATGTCATCAGTGTTGATGGAATGTGAGCTCGCTAATTTGTGCGAGCGCTTGTTATTGAGCTGTTGGTTTGTGAGCGTCGTTATGTCACGTCAAGCACTTCTGACCTTCATTCTGTTTGTGACCGCATCGTAGCACAGACCCACAGAACTGTGTGTGGCAGGAACACATGCGCCCGTAACACCTAAGCATAAGGAAGCGAAACGGTCTCGTACACTTTTTTAATGAGAGCTTAGGAGAAGGAAGCCGGGAGTGGATTACTCTCTCTTGTTCTTGTTTTTTTTCTCCCTACCACATCCCTCTTTCTTGTCAGCTTTTTTCTTCCCACCGCCTCTCCCACCGTCTCTCGTCTTTATCTCATTTTGGCAGTTCCTCCAACTCCTTGTCTCCAAAGCTCTTAGTCCAGTCTGGTCTATATTAAGGAATCAGACTCAGCCTGTCCTCCCAGCAGTCGGGCTAAATCCACTGACGGCTCTGACAGATCTAACAGCAGTGTGACTGTAGTTACAGAGGAACGGAGTGAAGCGTCTCATCCAGCGGGGGGGGGAGGGGGGCTGAATCGTTTGATGGCCGACTGCTGACGTTTAGGAGGCAGTGTGTCTGTGAAACTGGCAACTTCCCGTCTAACCTTGCGTGCTTCTTCTCCTCCCTCGACGCTCATGAGCCGTGTTTCGTACTGCCCCACTTTCCTGCCGATTGATTCGTTAATAGCTTTGTGGTGGAAACATGTGCAGTGTGGAGGGAAGTGCCTGGGTCTGTTCAGGGCTGCGAAAGCACTAAAGCATTAAGGCAGATTAGTCCCAACAAGACTCTTAATGTTTTATGTTCACTTCTGCACAATATGTTGATATTTGATGTCGAGTTGTAACCATGTGACCTCTGCCCTCACCAGGTAAATCCCACCTGGCCATCGTCCAGAAGGTGAACAACGAGGGGGAGGGCGATCCCTTCTACGAGGTGCTGGGATTGGTCACCTTAGAGGACGTCATCGAGGAGATCATCAAGTCAGAGATCCTGGATGAGTCTGACCTTTACAGTGAGTCAACACTCCACATGGCCGCCACACATGGCACAGATGTAAAAATCGAATGTGCGCTCTCACTTCTCTGTCTACCGTCCCGTGTTTCTCTCTCCAGCTGATAACAGGAACAGGAAAAAAGTGGACCCCAATAAAAACAAGCGAGACTTCTCTGCCTTCAAGCACGAGAGCGACAGTAAGGTGAAGATCTCCCCTCAGCTGATGCTGGCAGCTCACCGCTTTCTGGCCACAGGTGAGCGGCGCGAACGTGGCGGCTAATCTCACAGCAAGCCAGCGGAGATCTGTTTGAATGTCACTCAACAGACTTTCTG
>NC_135998.1:28082491-28102491 GCF_048128805.1 Centroberyx gerrardi
TTTCATTCTCCCTCTCTCTTTATAATCCCCCCCCCCCTCTCCATCCTTACCCCCCCCCCCAAATCTCATCTCTTTTATCTCCCTACTTTTCCTCCCATCGCTTCTAGTTCTCACGCTCCTGTTGTGTGTTTTTCTTCGCCGATACATGTGAGGGGATAAGCCTCCGCAGTGAGCCGGGCTCAGCGACAGCCTGTTTTTACGCCGCTCTCTCTGCTCTCTCTCTCTCTCTCCCTCTCTCTCTCTTATTACACGGCAGAGGTGCAGAGGTCACTTTCAGCTGATAACCGCACAAGCAAGGCAAGTGTGGTGTGTACGTCGTAAGACCGGTTTTACACAGAAGTGATGCAGAACATTTTTTAAAGACACTGAGGAGGGTCTCAACCGGTGATGCAGTGGCAAATAAAAAGGTGATAAACTCCAGTCCGGTGAAAATGAATGAATGAATTCTATTTGTCTAGAAGTGTTTTCCTTAAAATACTGTACCTGCATATAACTATAGTTTAACTAACCTGGTCTACCATCCTACATCCTTGGCCACACCAGATTACATGGAATCAACTCCTCCTCATTAAAAAAACAAGCAAACAGGAAAACAGAACAGTAACAATGCTGCAACATCCAGATACAATAAATAACAGCAAGCACTCACTATTTTTTATATATAAATGCTTACACACACACACACACACACACACACACACAACAAAGCTAGTGGGGACAATATTTTAGGTCACTGAGCAGAACAATTCCTGGTCCCATCCCGGTCCTATAGGGAACTTCGGAGGCAGACGCAAAAAATTAACAATAACCTCATATTTTGCCGTAGGACAACAAACACAATGCATTTATTTTCCTCATATAGATAAGCACGGGCTCCTTCCCACACACACTCTGCAGGGCATTGGCTGTGGGTAGACGAGGCAGCGTGTACTCTGTCTGTTCCTCTCGCTGCAAGAAGCCCCGAGGCGGTGGAGATTTGGTAGAGTGGAGATCTCTATAGCTCTCTCTATTGTTGAGATTCCCTAACAAGCCACATTTGGCTGCGGCGGCCTGCAGCACTCCGATAACACACAATAGCAGAGCTATAGCCAACGTTTGTTTACCTCACACAAACAAGCGACACGGAGAGCTCCACGGTCTATCTTAACTGGCATATTTCACTTGACACATTCATAATTCATCGCTTTGTTTTTAATTTTATTTGCCCCCCAACCTCATCAATTCCATTACTCAAAGAACATCATGATTTATTTTTAGTCAATTTTGAGTCAATCTAACAGCCGTGGGAAACTTCAGTGAAACGCCAATCCGGCGTTGCAGGGCGATAACTGTAAATCATCTGACAATTACAATCGAGGACAATCAGGCTCAATATCCATAATCTGCGATCTGTCTGGATATCGCCGTGGAAATATGTGGCGGAGATGTAATCAGAGAGGAAGGTCTCCTACCGATGTGGCATAGCTAATGTGCAGCTGTTCTCTGGCTGCTAATGAGAGGTGGTTGTTTTGTTCGGCGGGGGTTCATGGGCCTCGTATCTATAATCATGCAAGGAATACAAATTGCAATACACAGACACACACACACACACACACACACACACATATGGGTTGGAAAAAAAAAAAAATAGAAAGAATGCATGACCAGTATACTTTCTTCACCTCCCACAGCACCAATCAATGTTATTTTAAGAGCATTTTACGCAGAAGTGCTGCTATGTACTTTACAAAGACATTGAGCATAATGAAGAAAGCAAACTAAAATGATAAATAACAACCATAAAACGATGATAGAGGTAAAACAGAACAAAATTGGCAATTGCAACAATGCAGCGATATCCAGATACAAATAAGAACTGACTCTTCCTATCCAAGCTTATGTTCTCTTCACACACACACACACACAAATACTCTCTCTCTCTCTCTCTCTCTCTCTCTCTCTCTCTCTCTTTCTTTCTTTCTTTCTTTCTCTCTTTCACGCACAGCTGTCCAATTATGTAAATTCAAAATTAAGGAAGGCCTACAAGTTTGCGTGCACTGCACACTCGTTCTTGCTGCTCCAATCAGATGCTTCCCACGCTGTTGGCATGAGGGATTGATCACGCCCATTTGCTGAATCATCAGATCTTGCTGCCTGAAGGTTAATTCAGGTCACCTGTGTTGCTCGCCATTTTAAAAGGTTCAATTATTGACATGGATTTCCTTTGTTCTGCTGTGGCTGAAGTTGTCTCCCTTGTTTCTTTTGACTTTAAAGACCTGTGAAATGGCATCTTTAAATCCAGGATTTGATGTATTTCTTGTTGAAACAGGATGTTGGGGCGGGACATAACACACTGAGGGATCATTCAAAAGTCTAAACCAATGGAATGTCAGTCATAGAGAGAAAGGCAGTTTTATTTGCTGGGAGGGGAGGAGGCGGGGTGGGATTGTTCAAAAATCTGTGATGGTTTTATTGGTTGGAATTTATATTTACTTCTCCTGGTACAACATGACGTCACCATTAAAAGTACTCTTTTTTTCTAGGAAGTAAATGTAATGGGAGTTTTTTCATGGGGACTTTAAACATCAAATTGAATGGACCAGATTAGAGGTAAAATAGTAATTCTCTTTTTGTGTCTCTTGTAGGTTTACAACAATTTACAGGTTGACATGACCATTCCAAGGCCAAAAGTAAGCTTATGAGGTAAGTATGCTATTGTCAGTGTAATAACTGGAAAATTGAAAAATACCTGTGTGGGTCCACAAACATCAGCCCCTTGCTTTTTAATCTAGTCTACAAGCTGAGCAGTCTGGAAAAAGAGACAACCTTCAAACAGACCAATTCAGACAGAAGCTTACTCCAAGGACTGGACAGTAAATTCAGGTACAAACTCAGTGTCGACTCCGGTATGATGATTGGAGAAAGAAGAGCATTGACAAAAATTGATCAGATGGTGTCATTTGATCAATATTCTCAAACTGGAATTCCAGCATGCAAAATATGACGATGTGAAGGGAAAGAACAAAATTCAATGCTTCAATAACATTCAGTCAAAGTACAGGTGTAATGAACCATAGGCCCATTTTATTTCGAATCAATAGTTGATATAACGTATTTGAACATGAGAAGACAAAGAGAAACTTTATCTTGGCATAATTATTTGTCTTTAAGTCATCTACTGTTCACATTAGATTGTCAATGGATCTGAAATCGATAGGTGACAACTAATGTATGCATTATACACTTTATCAGACTTGTGTTGAAATGGGTCACAGTTAACAAGTCCATTGAGATGCATTTTAAGAATTAGCATCGTATTGAGCTCAAGTTGAAATGGGTATGATCCAGAATTCTCACTATAGGCATTGAGACCAATATAGCTGTTATTAGACCTGATAAAGTAGGGTTTCAGGTACTGTATGGGGTACATGGGAGGAAAGACTCTTGTGTTTTAATGACCATCATCTATGAAGCAAAGTAATTCACAGTCAGAATACTGTCATTTTGAAACCCCCGGCTCTACCATACAGATCTTCAATCTGTCAGTCAAACCCACGGAAATGAGTCAGAGTCCGCATGATGAATTCAGCTGCTATTTTAAGATGGAAATGGGATTACTGCAGTTTACAATAAAGTGCTAAAATGGTAATCATTGGGTTCTTGCTTTCAGGTGACACTCCCCCCAAAGAAGTCTTCCAAGGAAAGAAAACCAACAATGCATCAATTTTTTATGATGGAGTAGCAAATAACTGTCTCAAATGGCCTCCACTCTCCCTCCCTCCCTCCTCTGCTTCACTCCATCCCTCCCCTCGTCTCATCCAGGTTACTTCCTGGTAGGAGAGGAGTGGTGAGAAAGCTTTGGGATGCACGCTTGGGTGTTAATCATCTGATTTTTGTATGTTACATTGATCTTTGAACCCCATGCCATCAAGAGTATGCAGGTTTTGGGCAGACAGATCACCAAACTCCCAGTGATGATGCCAATAGTTCTTCTCCTCATACATATCAAGGCTTGTGTATTTTATTTTATTTTTTTAATATATTTTTTATTTCTGCAAAATTGATCCAAGTACTTTTGCACTGTATAATTTCCTTACAGTAATCCTGCAATGTATATTTTTTAAGGATGCTATAAAAATATCACAGCAAAACATTGAACTATATACAGTATCCTATAGGAATATAGTGATACTATAGATCAGTGGTTCTCAACATGGGGTCGGGGGACCAACAGAGGTCCTTGGGGGGGTTCCAGGGGGTCCCCAGCAAATTGATGACATGTTAAACTTAAGCATTATTTCATTCTACCTACAATACAGACAGTCATGGAATTCTGGACAAAATCATATCTAACAATACAAATATTGTCAGATTTGGGTCTGAGAGTCCTTGATATGAAAAAGGTTGAGAAACACTGCTATAGATGGAAAATTTGCAAAGTCTGATAAGGCTGCTATCAGCCCTGAGCACCCCAGAACCATTAAGTCCCAACAGGAAAGGCACTTAGTGATTTTTCATTAGGGTTGTAATGCAGTGGATATAAAGGTTTTGCCTTCAGACATGTCTGAAAGTGCATCTGCTGCACTCATCTCAGTTTACTTATGCCTGGTGCAGATGGTTTCAGCTGGAGCTGTACTTAAATTGTTACCTCTAGCTGAACTCTAGCTCGACTCATGCAGAGCAACAGATGGGGATGGAGCACACAGGAGGCACATCCTCTGCAGCTCTGACAGTTTGGTCCTAACCTTAAGACACTGGAAAAGGCACACCGACACTCAAAGAGTGTGCGCATTCTAGACAGAAACCACATGCAATGGACTATGCACATAAGGTCAGCCTGTCATTTGGTCTTTCACAGCCCATGCGCAGTACAATATGCATCCAGTGTTTCCGAACATCTTACTCTTTGAGTGTTTTTTAAACTTTGGGTTTAACCCCGGCTGTTCGGTCTCACGAAGATGTCTCACTTTTAACCGGGGTAGATCACCATGGTAACCTATGCTGCACGGCTAACCTGCTCCAACGCAGGTTCAGTTCAGGATATCAGAATGTATAAAAGGCCTCCTGACCAATCAGCTCTCTGGAAACAGGCAGTCACCGATATGAACAAATATACTGCATTCAAATGAAAGTGACAAGTAATAAAGAGAACAGGAGGCTACTATTGAATTAACAGATAGGAAGAAGGGCTGTTCCCAGGACAACGTTTTTACAGACCAGTAGAATCACTTTGCTTTCCATGATCATTTATTACATCAGAGATATATTTAGGGATCAGGGATATAATAAATGTTTGCAGCAGTTTCAAGCCATTTGCCCACTCTGGCTATAAAATAGGGCTTCTAACAAATGGCAGGTAGCTAGTTGACCATGAATTAAATTTACTGTTGCATATTAATTGCGCTGCACTTTTTTTTTTAATAGGATTCCCAACAGTGATTGGTTCAATGTAGCCTATTGCAATCATATTCTATTATACCACAGCCCTGAAGAACATGAGGCCGACTTTATGATTGGAAAATCTTTTTACAGCCTCAATGTGTCGACACAACATTGTATCAATGGAAAGTTTGCCCACTGTGTCCTAATGACAGGGGAGTTCCTCCAGTAATCCTCTCTAGCCTTGGTGGCAGAAACAATGTTACTTTTCACTGCTATGGTTTGTAATGCTGACAGTTATTGATTAGAATAATTTGTTCTTCTTGAGAGAAGAACACAAATGTTAGTAGTCCATTTCTTTCCAATACCCACTTTTACAGTCTAGGCTACATGTTGAAAATGTCATCAGTATATATTAGGGCCTATATAATTCCACAATTAGGACTATTCATAGTCTATGGCTTTTACTGTTTGATTATTGTATTATTTTCTAAAATTTCTATTTCTTACAAGACCCTGATCCATTGTGATGAATTTAAACCTGAACAGGGCAGCGGTAGCCTCTTAGTTGGAGAAGCAGGCTTTTGACCCATAGACTGCAGAAAATGACCAGAAGTTGCCAGTTTGAATACCCTGACTGGCTGGGAAAATGTAGGTGGAGAAAGTGAGTAATTCTCCTCTCCCTTAACAACCACTGTCAGGTGCCACTGAGCAAGGCACTGAATCCCCAACTGCTCCAGTGGAGCTGCCAAGTGTCCAGAAGAAGACTGTGGTTGTACTGGGCAGCTCCCAGTTAATAATATGGGTAACTGTAGTCAGTGTGAAGTAGGGTGTTGCTGAACAAGACCATGGTACTCAGTCGACTTTTCCTGAATAAATGAAGGAATAAAATTCAATAAGATGTTAGAATGCAGTGGTTCTAAATCTTGGTCCTAGGGTTCCAGACTCCAGCTGGTTTTCTCTCCTGCCTGGTAGTTAATTGCTCTCACCTGGAATCCATCAGTCCCTGATTAGATGACTAGAAAACCACCAGGGCTCTGGGTCCAGAGGACCAGGATTGATAGCCACTGCTTTAATGCATACTGGCAATAAAAAATATCCAGAATATCTGTAGATGCAACAGTAAAATTATTTTGTGACAAAAATAAGTAAAATGTATAAGGTAGAAATGTAATTTTTTGTACATGGATTGACAGATTAATTTAGTGTCCCAAGTATAATTTCCTGACCTTTTTAGGAGGAAAATAGTGACTTAGTGAACACCCAGTTACAACTGCAAGTATTTTTACATGAGAAATGTACTCATGCATACTGTTTATAGGTTTGAGTAAATTTACAAAACAAATGTTTCATTTCATCTTTTATTCATATACAAACAGTGCTTATCTGAAAATACAGTTTGACTGAGTGTGTTTGGATTGAACAACTTTATTTTCAGTTGCTTGATATCAATGTGTATCCTCAAAAATACATCCGTATTGACTTTCAAAACATTTCACTCAGCCTTCATTGCTGCTCCTGGAGTCACCAGTCTTTCTGTGGACTTAACTTGAGCGTTCAGCTGGACCTTGGCTCACAAATAGGCTGGTGGGAGAGGAAAAACAAAAACAAGGTGGGTAGACAAGAGAGGAAAGTATGAGAGAGAGGCATATTATGAGTTGGCAGAGCCATGCGTGTGGGTCTGGCGTCTACACACCTACCGGTGTCATCTGGCTCAGTCTATCTCCTTCCTCAGGTATTTCTTCATGACAGAAGCCACGTCTCCCCCCTCGCTGCCCTCTGCCTCTAGTCTTTCTCCTTGTGGCCCTCCCACCCTGCGTCTCGCCCCCCCACCCTGGGAGCTTCCTCCTGAACCGCCCGAGCTGGACGACTCCGTTTCAGAGCTTTTCCTGCTGCGGGTGGAGGGAGGCAGCTCTCCGAAGTGGACGCTCAGCGCCCTCCTGCCCCCTCTGACCGAGCCGGCCAGGCTGCTGGTGGACTGCGCTCTTCGGATGGCGGGCAGGATGTCGGAGGCCGCGTCGTCGCGGCTGCTGTCCCCGGTCAGGCGGCGGTTTTGGAAGACCATGGGTTCTGAGCCCAGAGCGGCCTCTCCTCCGCCCTCTGTAACGACATTCCCCAGCATCCGCCGCCTCATCGGCTGAGGGGAGCGCTGGATGGGAGTGGTCACAGAACGTACCGGCTCCTCCGAATCCTCCTCTGGGATGGACAGGGTGGGAGGGTGATGGCGAGCGGTGTGGGGGGACGCTAGGGAGGAGAGGCGGGGCAGCGAGGGAAGGGCAGAGAGGGACTCGGTGGAGTTGAAGCGGGCGAGTTTGGCTCCGGCGGTAGAAGCCCCGACCGGTGCCTGGGAGTCGCCTATGGAGCGCATGCTGGCGGCGCGGGGCAGGAGCGGGGAGGGAGGCTTGAGGATGCCCGGGCCCGGCCGGGGCTCCTGGAGGTCTTCCGGACCCAGAGAGAGGGCCGAAGCTCTTCGTCTGAGAGTAGAGGCTCCGGTTGTCTGATAGATAGGGAGGGAGATGGTGCTACCGGCTCCTTCCCCCGTATCACCACCGGCTCGGCGTTTCCGAAGCCCGTCCAGCAGCTCGGACAGTGCGGATGAAGAGGGGGCTCGACCAAGACCTCCTGCACCGACTCCTCCAGTCTCGGAGCCTTCGTCATCAGGATCCACGCATGAACTTTAGAGGGATAAGAGAGACACTTCAAACAATATTCCAAGTACATCATGGTAAATGACTTAAAGAGTAACTAAATCCCAAACCCAAATCTGTGGTGAAGCCTGACTCCTAATGGTGAAAATGGCCATCTGCTATTGGCTGGTCTTTGGTGCCAGGTGATGTCACCACCTGTTGTTCTCTATAGAAGGTGACATCACCAGTACCCTACTTTTCACCATTAGGAGTCAGGCTTCACCACAGATTTGGGTTTGGGGTTTAGTTCCTCTTTAATAACACACTGCTGTGACTGCAGGTCTTACCGGAAGCTATAGGTGCTCATAGTGTCTGCGACAGACTGGCGCCCCCCCTGGCTGCTGATGGTACTGCTGCCGTAGGGAGAGGCACCACCGCGGGAACCTCCTCTAGGCACTCCCAGCCAATGACGGATACCCTCTCCAACATCCTCTGTCCCAAGAGAGCCGACACTGGACACGGAGTCACTGTGGGAGAACAAAATCATACGTTACTCCCTGTCACGGCCAGAATGAGAACACTCCCCCCCATACACACACACACACACACACCCTCACAACCTATTGCTGGAGAAAACAAATTATTAAGCTGCAATAAGCATGCAAGCACATTACAGACAGCGATTTATGACTGCAGCACCCCTATACACTGATTCTACTGCGAGCCACTTGCATGGATAGGCTTAAAAATGGACATTTAAGATAAGAGGGAAGAGTAGTTGGAGTAGGATATGATCAGTGGGAGAGGATGAAGAGATGGGGAGAGTCAGGGTGAGGTCAAGAAGGGGGAGGAGTACATTTGATATGATGTAAGGATGGTTTGTTGTAATTCAGGAGTTATTGAGACAAAATTCTCATTCTCATTCTCCAACTTCTGTCCCTATAACACAGAAAATGTTCTTGTCTATTGTGCACAAGGAGACGCATAGAGGTCAAATTATCCAGAAATACATGGATGACAGAATAGCCCAAGATGCTCCACCAGTGGCGGTACATGCACAGCCATCTTCACTCTGGAGTGATCTTAACAGGCCAGGTTCTCTGTCACATTACGTATCGTACAGTTACTGCAATGAAATGCTTCATTAAAGCAATATTCCACTTGGGGGTTATTTGGAAAACCAGGATATAAACTAATCAAGATCGGATGCAGCTTACCCATGTTAAAACTAAGTGGAATATTGCTTTAATGATGATACTTCAAGGTCTGCGACATCATTCAGGTCACACCCACATACCTGTGCAGCACCAAGCCAGATACAGGCAAGGAAAAGGCGCACACACACACACACACACACCACCAACTCACACACATTCATACAGGCTCTTACAGGTCTTTCTTTCGAGTCAAGGACTCCACAGCAGTTTGAATGCTGGATGGAAGGGCAGAGCGGTGAAAAGGTGGAGGTTACACAGACGCAAACGAGAACACGTAAACTTCGGCAGAGAGAGACACCCAGGCGGAGGCAATTACCTCTCGGAGTCGCTCTCGTCGCTCGATTCCACTTCCTCCAGGGCGGCCTGCAGATCGACGATGCGGCGGATGGACGTCTCCAGATCGGCTTGCAATGTCTGCCTGACAGCGGTGAGCTCCTCCACCTGCATCTCCTGGAAACAAACGAGGACAGAGTGGCTGTGAGATTGTAGGACGTCACCTCCAACAGGCCAACTGGTTGTTTTTAGACCCCCAGGCCCATTTGACTACAGAAATTACATTCATTCTAGCCCCATATTACTTCATCAGTCAAACACTGAATATCCTATGGCAGCTGCTCTCACTTAACAACCCTACAACCTATCCTCTAGTGGTAATGTGTGTACTGGTCCAGGTTATTTGGAGGAAAACGGTTACATACACACACTGACATTGGGAGAACGGAGTGATTTATTAATTCATCTTGTCTCTCTTTTTCGCTCTCCGTCTCCTTGGCATCCCATCACACATGCCCGCCCGCGTAAACACACAAACACACACGCACACACACATACACACGCACGCGCGCGCACGCACACAAGCTTCCAGGCTTTCAAAGTTATTGGCTTTGTTGGCTTTGAGGAGACGGGTGGGGGTGCAGCGGTTGTCATAGAGACACACAAGTGTGTATGAATGTGTGTGTGCCCATAACCTTGAGGAGACAATGAGGATTAATCACAGCCAGACAGAGAAAGCAGGGCGAGGGAGAGATGACGTTGAGAGGGGGGTGGGGGGGTGTATTTCTGTTAGTGTACATGAATGTGTGTGTGTGTGTGTGGGGTTGTGTATATATGATCGTGTCTATTCATGAGGGCATGTATGTGTGACTGCCTGCCTGTATAGTTGGTTGGTAGGTTGTTAAAGGGCATCGATGTGTCTGTGTGTGTGTGTGTGTGTGTGTGTGGGTGTGTGTGTGTGTGTGTGTGTGTGTGTGTGCTGCCCGCTTTGTGCTATCAGTGGCAGTGACACAGTGAATAATTTTCATATCATTGAAACTGCCTCTCTCCTCCTCGGCTCAGAGGTCGTGCTGCTGGAGCACAGACATCTTCTGCTGTGTGCGAGTGCAAGAAAAAGAGCCGTTTGTAAACAAGAAAAAAAGTAAATGTTTGTCAGAAAAAATAGATAGATTTTCATATTCTCACAAAGCATCCCTAAAATGTAACATTTACTTCTTGCAAAGCTCAAACCATGATGATTTCTCAAAGAGATAAATCAGTTCATTAATTAGCTTTTTTCATATTTTGGGCCTATGCTCAAAATAAAGACCTAGAACCAGATACTCCCATAGTGCAATTCAAATCAAAATTTCAGCTTTATACACATAATTATTGAATGGCATTTAATAACATCTTATGAATAATATTGGTGTAACCTTGTTGTCCTCAAACTAATCTACTCTTTTTTTAATAGGAAGTAACGTCTTCTGATGCAGAGCAAATGATTTTGGGACAAAATAATTTCTTGTTGAGAGGGATTTTCTTTCAATGAGTCACTTAGATGAAAATGATTTTACAGACAAATATAAGCTCAGTCATTTCACAGCTAATGATGAGTATATGTGCAAAAAATAATCTCATGATCATTAAAGAAAAATGATCAAAGTAATGTGTATATAATGTATAATGTATCATTTAATTTTTGTTTTTGTTTTGCCAATGCTAAGGTTGCAGTTGACAAGGTTGGAGAGCTGAAAATGGCTGTTGATAATATCCAGTTTATTTTGTAACCAAGCTCAAGGTTCCTGCAAGATATTCAGATTTTGCTGCATTTGCTAAAACCTGATGATGTATTAAAATAATATCATCATTTGCATCTGTCTTGCTGTGGCGGACAGTTACCAGCTCCATGCGTCTGCGGCTGCTGTCCTGCTCTCTCTGAGTCAGGTCCTCCATCTCCAGCCTCATGTCCTGCAGACGCTGCTGGTAGTACTGAGAGTTCTCTCTCTCCCGAGCCTCGGCCTGGGCGCTCTGCTCCAGCTCCTCTCCCAGACGAACCACGCTGTCCCTCAGACGCAGCACCAGCACCTGCACACACACACACACACACACACACATTATCCAGTTAGAGATGGGACAAAATAGGTATGAAACCACGGTGGGGAGGAATTTTTTTTCAGACATACAAAAATACAACAACAACAAACAGATTAACAGAATGATGGAGACAGGACCTAAGAAGCTTATGTGGAGAAGACAGGACCAAAATACAAGGTCAAGGGGAGGAAATATTTAATCCTACGTTGAAATGGAGAGAAGGACATTCATCTGGTCTCACCTCAAACCGCTTGACTTGCCCCCTCTGAAACTCCAGTTTGTTCTCCAGGTCACACACACGCGCCTCCTGTTTACTGACGATGCTGCGCCCCACGGTGGACGACTCCAAGAACTGCACTCTGGACACACTCTGCTGGAGCTGCGAGGGGGTGTAGAGAGAGGAGGGCAGAAAGGAGTGGAGAGGCAAAATTCATGTTTTTTGTTTTTTTTCAGAAGCAAAGCATGGATGCTGTAAGTCAATATTTGTAGAAATGTAACCACGGATGTAGTGGAGGGTAAACCCGCCAAAACTCACTTTATCTACCTTTTTATTTGCAGAATAGAGTTTATTCTCTTACTTTCTTAATGACATAAATTGAAAGGTAGACAGTATCAAACTGATGCATCTTCTATGAAGATGGGGAAAAAGCATAACTTATCACTTTATGTATATATAATTGATTTTTGTTTATATGGGTGGTTGTTTGCTTTATGGCAATCACCGACTGGGGGTCATAGTTATACATGGTAAATACATAGTTAACTCTTTATTTACCACTACATCACTGGGTGTGACGATAATTACCCTCCGGTTTGTAGTTATATTCAGATCAGTAACAAGGAAATAAGACTAACTATAAATCCCAAACAATCTAACCACTAAGTGTCAAATTTCTTTTCAAAGTGTAACAACGGTTACCTCTTCTTGGAGAGTTTGCCTCTGTTTCTTCATCTCCTCTAGTTCCGCTTGCAGCTCCCTGATCTGAGAAATATCACTGGAGGACTGAAGAACAAGGAAGGAGGAGAGAGAGAGATGCGAGTGAGAGAGCTTGGATTTGCTCTAAGTTCTGTGTCCATGATTCATTTGAGTGAGAGAGAAGAAAGGCCCAAAATGATCCGATCTGACAGAATCCAATACCTGTGCAATGAGGGCTTTGTGCTTCTTCATCAGCTCATTGAGGTCTTCCTGGTCCTCCTCGAGTCTCTTCAGCAGATCCACCTTCTCATGCTGGAGCAGGGCTAGCTGCTCATCCACCTGGACACGCGCAGGAAAACAGGTAAGACGGGCTAAACTCACACATTCCTCACAAACTTCTGCACACACACAGAGTCAAAGGCGCACTCACCAGACACTTGTGTTTGCAAATGTTTTCTAGTTCGATCTGAGCGTTCTCCAGCTCCTGAGAAAGGGTTTTCTGGACGCTCTCCGCCTCGAGTCGCCTCGCTTCGCTCTCCTCAAGCTAGTTGGAGACAAGGAGGCCGCGTGAGCGTTGGTTGAATATTTCTGAATATGTGATATGATGAAGACGGTGTGTTTGCATGAGTGTGCATGAGTGTGTGTGTGTGTGTGTGTACCTGGTAGTGCAGGCGCTCTATCTGCTCTTTGCTGCCGTTGGGGTGGTTCGGCCCTGAGTTGTCTATGGTGGACAGCAGCAGCTGGGCGTCGACCAGCAGGGCGTGGGTTCTCTTCAGATCTCTCCTCAGCCTCTTCTCCACATCAAAGTCTCTGTGGCCCACCTACATGACAGCAGAGGTCAGATCGACACACTAGAGATGCGATCAGCACACAAAAAGGCAGGAAAACGGGATGTGAAATTCTGAGTTTAGTGTTTTCTCTGTCTTGGAAAATCACATTCTTCACTCTAAACCCTCTAAAGGAGGCTGATTTTTTCCTTTTCAGTTGCTTGTTCTATAGAGAGCTGCATCCCAGCTTGGCTGCAGACCAAGCCTTGGCCACTAATCACTACTCCGATTACATCCCTGTAGTGACAGAGACAGAGAGTGCTGAATTAGCTGCCACCTCCTTGCTGCATATGCTCGCTTTGTATTGCCAGTATGAAGAGGTGACACGTCCTATTCATCACCTAGACAGCATTAATCCAAAATGATCTATGATAATCTATGATGTGTCAAGAAGAAGCCAAGAGAATGACTTTATTCCAGTGCTTTGTAAACCTCTCAGCCCAATAATTGTGTGTGTGTGTGTGTGTGTTTGTTGCGTACCTGGTCACACAGAGTTGCAATGAGTCCCTCCAGGTCGTGCTTCTCATGAACCACCATCTGTTTTTCCTCATACTCCTGTTCCAACTGCATCTCTAACTGTCTCAGCTGCAAACACACACACACACACACACACACACACACACACACACACACACACACACACACAAATATGAGATGATGAATAAACAGTTCAAAGTCCCCATAAATGTGGCCATCATTAATAAACTAGGTTGATGGTTGAGGTGAGCTAGAAGAAGCTGTACTGCCAGTGATCTATAAAGTGTATAGTTTAGCAATCCTATTATGTGATTGGCTACTGATGAGCAATGTCACCAGCATATCTCTATGCAGCCTTAAACAGAGCTCTGTGGTGTAGGCAGCGGGGTAAGAGTTAACTAGGACAGTAATCCACTCCATTGTTGATGGTTAGTGTTGTAATGGGTTTGTATAACAGTGACCAGGGAATAATACTGGGGTTTTTCCATCCAGATTCTTGAAGTCTGCTACCCAGATTAAATATGGAATAAAACTAGGTGTGGTATTAAATCATCAGTGTTTCCTGAAAACAAAAAAGAAAACTCTTCTCATGTAAAACCAGGTCAAACCAATCGGCACATGTTGCCATAAGAGGCCATTGACAACTACCTCAGGGTCAGTTTTTCTTTCTCTTTTTCATATTCCCAGAGAACAAAATCTAAAATCAGTTCTAATGTATGGTATGTGGTCACTAGTTAGTTGTGTAACAGTAGTGTTGACCTACCCGCCTCTGAGAGGACTTGTGCACATCCTCCAACTCCTCCTCTTTATCCTCCAGCTCCTTCTGATGGATCTGCTTCATCCTCTCCATCTCCATCTCAAAGCGCATGTGGATCTACAGGAGAGAACGGCGGGTGAGAATTGCCTGGTGTTTGTGTGTGTGAGAGAGTGTTTGAGTGTGTGTGTGTGTGCATGCGAGTACCTGTTGTTGCTGTTGTATTTTGGCAGTCAGCGTGGTGATTTCCTCCGCTCTCTCGCCGGCCTGGCTCTCCAGGAGGCGAAGCTGTTTTTTGAGGTCTGGCAGCGAATCGGAGGCGAGGTCCACAGGCAGGCTGAGGTCGCGGATCTGAGCGCACAACTCCTCCTTCTGCTGCTGGAGACGGCCCACCTCTGATTGGTTCTCCTACACACAGCCGCGCACACAGTTATTTGTTGATATTTGAGATGCTTTATTCGTCCTCCAAGAGGGAAATTCTCTTTTTGCCCTCTGGTTGGCGCAGCGTCCCAGGAGCAGGTAGGGGTTAAGTATCTTGCTGAAGGATACTTTGGCAGGTATGGAGGTATGGCCACATGGGGGATTAGACCCGGGCCCTCCAGCACACACACACACACACACACACACACACACACACACACACACACAGCAAGGCACTCCAAAACAATTATTTTTTGAGTAACCAGAACTGAGACACTTCACTTGTCTATGAAAACTTCACTTCAACATTTCAGCTGTGATTTGAGTCTCCCATAATCCTTTTCGTATGCAAATAAGTTTCAGTGACATCATCATCCGTCATCATCATTCTGGGTTCTTCATCTATTAGTTGACCGCTGCCATACAGTGATGTGTGTTGACGTGTAGCTAAATCTTTATGATGGTTAGACAACGCATACTCATTTTTCAATAAATCACATTATTGTATAAGCAGTGCTTCTGTGTATGTATGTAATATGTTCTGAGCTACTGTATGTTTGCTAACATTACTGTATTCTCCATTGAAGAGATGAAGACAGCTGACTGTAAGGAGCCAGAGAGCTGATAATATTCAAATAAACTGAAAATGACTTATAATAATAATAATAGAATAAAGGCCTTTTAACAAGGTTTGTGAGTGCCAACCCAACCCCGACTCCTACTTCTTACATGGTACAATTTACACACCAACACACACACACACATCGACACACGCACAAATACAAAACACACCTGTAGGTTGCGACGCAGAGTGTATATTTCAGCCCCCAGAGCAGTGTTCTCCTGGATGACTTTGTCCTTTTGCTCTCTCTCGTTGTCAGCTTCCTCCAGGGCCTGAGTCAACTCACTGTCAAACCTGCACACACACACACACACACACACACACACACACAGTCAGCAGATGCTTTTGGAACAACGCTGCAGAATCGATGCTAATTTTATTTAACTGCCCAACCAAAAAGAAACCGTCTCCCGCTCTCGAACTGCCGTTTCTACTCCAAAACAGACAGTGAGAGAAGAGATATGACGAACATGACGATACAGTAATATGACGATATCGTGGTGTTGAAGAATAAAAGGAGACGGACACGCACCGTCTCTGTTTGCGGTCGAGCTCGTGCATCCGGCTCTGCAGGCTGTCGGTAAGGACTCGGGCGTCCTGGAGGTCAGAGGTCACGCGGCGACACTGACGTTTCAGCTCTGTCACACTCCTCCTGGACTGCTCCAGCTGGGCCTGCAAAGCGGACACCTACACACACACACACACACACACACACACACACACAAACACAGTGTTATCAAATCAGCTTTAGACATTTAAATCTCTCATCAGTGTTGCCGTGCAAGCCGCCTCACCTTGGTATCGAGCTGTTGTCGGGTCTGTCTCTCCGTCTCCAGTTTTTCCTCCGTCTGCTTGAGTCGTCGGCGGACAAACTCAACCTCTGTCTGGCAGCACTCCAGCTGCAGGGCCAGCTCACTGTCTGCGGACGGGAGGGACGGATGTGTCTTTGTCAGTAGGTGATGATAAGTGCCTCTTGAAATGTGTTCATCTTTCTCCGTCTCATTTTTTAGCCTTACACCTGTGGTCTCTGATCATGTGCCGTGGAGGCCCAAGAGAATGCAGGTTTGTATCGCAACCAAACTCTAGTTAGTTCCTCCTCGTCGGTTGAAGCCGTACTAACTAGTGAAATCAGCTGTTGTAGTGTTTAGTTGGAATGAAATACTTCATACTCTTGAGCCTCCGTGGCACATATGACTGAGCCACTGCCCTAAAATGTTTCTACCCGGGCAACTCACACTCACTGCCCAACATTAAAGGAAAATACCATGTTTTTGGGAGATTACCTATTGGGCAACTTTCCTGTTAAGTGATGAGAATATTGAAACAGCTGAACAATTAATTGGGGAAAAAAATCGAAATCTCAATATGAACTTCTGCAATTTCTAAATCGCAGAGGTTGCAGTTAATTGCTTAAGAGAGAGTTGCGTACAAACTGGATTTGTGAACAAGGTGTTTTAGAGCTGCAGGTGATCTTTGGTCCATGAATCAAAACCTTTCATCAGACTCAAACTCAGTAAATCCTGCACACTCACATGGAATTTTTTTTAACAAAATCACTTTTCTTTACACAATTTTATAGTTCTAAAAAAATGATGACGAGAAAAACATATGATGATATGAATTGCAGTGTAAATCGCAAATGTTTTGTCAATATCTTTCAGCCATATTAGAAACCAAAATCATGTTTCCCAGATAGATTGTTAGCTCTAACACTTCAGCATACACAATGTTGAGTGATTGTACGTTACTAGCGTTATCTCAAAAGTGACAAAATGAGAACACTAAAGGTAAATGGGAAGCAATTTTAAACTATAAGCAGCCAAGTCTGGCAGGTTTGTGTAGGAGATTGGTAAAAATGTATTTGAAATATTGTTTTGAACAACCAGGGACTACTTTCCCTGTTTGCATAGTAAGTGAGGATGGTGGGTAATGTACAGCTAAAAATCACTGTGCAGCGGATGAATACATTGTTGCTCACTTGAAATAGTTCCAAAAAAATATAAAGGTAATGATTATTTCATCTTTAAAATTTAGAAATCTACAGACCATATCATAAAATCCCAAACCAACTTTTAATTACTTAGGCCATACAAATTTTAAAAGGTGTTGAATGGATCTTCCCATCTTGGGGAAAAAAAGAAGAGAAAAAAAAAACTCAACAAAAGTTCTCAACAAAGTTCAATATGAAGTTTGTGATTGGACCGATCAAACGCACTATTATTATTTTTGTATACAGGCAAAATGTGGGTCTTCCATATTTTTTGTATCTGTGCTATGAACTTAACAGTGTTTCCGTTGTTTCATCATGTTGTTTATCATTATTTTCCCTATTTTGGCACCTGAAATGCAAATGTGTTTGAAACAAGTAGACATTCAATATTTGACATGACAAAAAGTGATTTGAATAAAGAATGTCAGAAGGAAGATGGACTGCTCCACGTGTTAAATTTTAGTTTTCATCATCATTTGCATGTTCTGATAATAGCAAGAACCTGTGTGGGGTTTTAAAATGTGCCATAGGGATCGATTAGTCCTTTTTTTCTTCTTCTTCTCGCTCGCTTGCCTCACTTTTTTGAAACAGGAAACCGTTAAACACCTAACTAAATCTGTATGCCCTTAAAGGTCAGTCTTACTTTGGATAATGCCAGTGGCTGGAGCCAGTGATGTCCACACTATGACCAGGGACACATGGATGATTTCAGTGTCTATGTTCTCATCACTTAACAGGTAAGTTGAGCTTGGTGTATTCCTGTAATAGTAAAACAGAGTCCCTGGTTATTCACCTGTCCCTGGCCCTCTCTGATTCTCCTTGATCTGAACTTTCTGTTTCTCCTCTTCCAGCTGCTTCTCCAGGGTTTCCATGGTGACCTTACATTGGTCCAGACGAGCCTAACATTGAAAGAAAAAGGAAAAAACAGAAGAGTCATTGTCTGAACTTGTCTGAGGAGGGGTGAAAACTGACTTGACACTCAGTGGCACATTACATCAAGCAAATTGATAACAAGAACATTGGTCATCCATACTATTTGGTTTCCCTGATCATTCCTGATGTTTGAAGATAAAACAGGATGTAATCACCAATTTCGGGGGTGTAATGGAAAAGTAATATATCAAGTACTGTAAGGAATTACTGCTTCCAGGGAGTAATAAGTATAGATGCCTATTTAGAGTAACAAACCCAACACTGGACAGAGTCAGTCTACCTGTAGGTCTCTGTTGTCCTTGCTGAGGCGAAGTCTCTCGGTCCTCTCCACATCCAGAGCCTGACCCACTGCATCGCCACGGAAACGCTCATCGCTCAGCTCAGACGTCACTGCTGTCACCTACACACATGGATCACAATATGGGTCGTGTGTGTGAGTGTGTGTTCTATTCTTGTGAGGGGAAAATGTCCTCACAAGTGTTTAAAGATGTGGAAAATCCTCAAATCATCAAAGGTCAACTGTAGGGTTTTTAGCTGTGGTGTTTCTGCACTGCTCTTCCCAGAGATCACCTGTCAATCAAACAGTGTGTCCAGTACTGTACAGTCTTTTTCCTTGGATTTTCTGTTCATGAAGTTTGAGTTTCGGTCTTTGTTTTTTTCTTGTCTGTTCAAGGACTACACTGACTTTTTGGGAGTTTGGCCCATTGGTCATTTAATGACTGGACTGGCACCAAAATCATCTCTGTCTCTATGTTAAGTCATTGTTAGCGATTAGCATTATCCTAAAAGTGTTGTAAAAGTTGTAGCAGCTCTAAGGCTGGATAGTTAGTTAGTTAATAGTCATTTTAATGGCATGTGTCTGGACCTGCCAGACTTGTTTAGGATCTTGGTAAAATAGACATAAAATTCAACAAAAACAAAGCACTTTCAATGGCAGAAGATGTTTCTTCCCATAAGATTCGAGCATAACTTGGTTTGTATACACGGGAAGTGAGCAAAGCTAGACAGCTAAAGTGAGATTTTGTTTTCAGAAGTTAGTGAATCTACAGGCCATGGAATAAAAACAATACCAATTTTGGATTACTAAAAGGTCTATTTAAATTTTTTAGGTCTATTTTATAATTCTAGTCACGTACGATTAGGCTACTGAATATAGCCTACTGTATGCTAAAGTGTTAGCATGCGCACCGGACAGTGCTACCTATAGAGATGATTTTGGTGCCAGTCCTCTGGTGGCTATCGCTGTTCATGCTAACTACCCAGTTCTTCTTCTATGTATTCCAAAAAACCACTGTTGCTGCTGCTGGAAACAGAACACGCATCACTTCCTGGGTGCCAGAGGATTTTTCCCTACCAGACACCGGGTGTTTAGAGCAGCAAATGTAAAAGCTTTCATGAACTGGATATAGGTTGAATCACTGTTGTGTTATAGCAATATGTGATAGAGAGTAGCACAACAGACAATTATTGATATGAAAATGTCACTGATTATTACTTTAAGTTTAAGCTT